>NW_005842894.1:178062-182204 GCF_000455745.1 Alligator sinensis
GTAGGAAAAGCCAGGAGCTACATGGACTTGGCCATCTGGGCTAAGGTTCTGTCCCTAGCAAGCAAACATCCCTCCCTAACCCTCACTCTGGGCTGGGCACATCATTTCTGTTCGATGTGTTTTAGGGCTGTGTGAAACATCAGTAGCCATTACATTTTGGAGGGGTTTCAGCCTGTTTGGTGCCCAAAACACTGAATCCAAAATGAAACAGAAGGCTCCGGAACATCTCTGAACTGAAATGAAACCATCCAAAATGTTTTGGAAATGTTTCAGAGGTGGGCTTGCGGGGAAACAAATTCAGAAGGAGGGGGAAGTGGGGGCAGTGGGGAGGGAGAAGGACTGCTCTGATATTGACATCTGTAGCTGGCCAATGTCTGCGATCTGCCCCTGAGGTCCCTTCCAATGCCAGTGCTCTGGGGGAGGAACGGCAGCCTGCTGTCATCCTGCGCACAGATCTGGTGCCCGTGCTACCCAGGAGGAGTCTAGCACAGCCCTGCAGCCCTCTGGAGAGCTCAGGCCCCTAGATTTGCATGTGGAATGACAGAATGCTGCCAGCTGGGGCCACCGCCAGCACCCGAGTCTGCTTGGTGCAGCCCGCGTCAAACACCAGAAAGAACCCACTGCTGGTGCTGGTCCCAGCCAGCAGCAGCAAACTGCTGTCATTCTGTGCACAGATCCAGGGGCCCATGCCCCCCCAGGAAGAGTTTGGCACAGACCTGCAGCCCTTCTTTTAAAGTGCTCAGAGGCTGGGGCAGGGCAGGGGATGGGGCCGAGCAGGGCAGGCATCGGGGATACTCCTGTGGCGAAAACAGTAGGTTGGCAGAGGCAGGCACAGCCGGAGGAGCTGTGGGAGAAGCCCCCATGGCTGCCCTGCCCAACCCCATCCCCTGCCTGGCTCCTAGCACTTAAAAAAAAAGAAAAAAAGAAAAAAGCCAGTTGTAGTAGTGGTGATCAAGGCCTCTGAGGGTTCATGGCAGAGACCCCCACGCATTGTGGGGCAGTGAGAGGCAGCGGGGATTGCCCCCTGTACCTGGCACCTGCGCAGCAGCTGCCTCATACCATGGGTGCAGTGTGGCTCAACAGGGTGCTATGCACTGTCTGGGAGCTGGGTCTGCTGGAGCTGAGTGGTGCCGGGCTCCAGCAGACAGGTGGAGTTGCCCCAGCTCTGGGACAGTGTGCAGCGCCTTGCTGAGCTGCACTGCACCTGGCGATGTAACAGCTGCCACATAGGTGCCAAGTGAGGGGGTGTGGGTGATCCCTGCTTCCCCCCACTGCCCTATGCTGCATGGGGGGCCCTGCCATGAGCCCTCAGAGGCCCCAATCACCACTGCTACAGCCAGTGAGTGCGGAGCTTTTTTTTTTTTTTTTTTTTTTTTTTTTTTTTTTTTTTTATAGAAAGGGCGGGGAGGCTGGAGCCGGGTGGGAGATGGGGCCGGGCAGGGAAGCCATGAGCCCCTGCCCAGAGAGAGGCAGGCACAGCTAGAGGAGCCATGGGAGAACCTGCAGCCGCCCAGCTGTGCCTGCCTCTCCCTGGTTCGTCCGAATCTCTGAATCAGCACCAAAACAAAACCAAAACTCCAAAACAGATTCAGCTGAATCAAAATGGAACAGTGATCTGAAACATCAAAATGAATCACTGTCCCTCTGAAACAGCTGAATCTGAAACGAAAACAAAACATAGCCATTTTGCACAGCCCTAGTGTGTTTGTCACCTGAGACCTGTGGTGGCACAGTAGGGGGTGCTACTATGCAGAGCCACCTGCCTCACTGTGCCGGGCCCAAAATCCTTGCTCCCGGAGTCTCCCACAGAGTGTCTGCTACCAACTGTCTCACTTCCTGGGGAACACCCACAAGCCTGGGGTAGTGCTGCCACCACCTGGGCACTGGTTTCTGTTAGGGTTCTGTGTAGCCTTGGTGGTGCTTTGCCCACTGGTAATATTTCTGGGTCCCTCTTTCAGCCTGAAGCATCCCAGGATAACCTCAGGGAGAACTGAGGAAATATAAACAGACAAGCTCTGCTAGCCAGGCTGGGAGCAAAAAAGCTTGCCTCTCATCCCTCTACCCCTGGGCCCGATATTATTAAACATCTTCATTAATAATTTGGATAATGGGATTGAGTGCGCATTTAGCAAATCTGCAAATGAAACAAAGTTGTGTGGATTGATACACAAATACAGACTGGGGAATGACTGGCTAGGCTCTAACACTGCCAAGAAGGATTTGGGAGTTACAGTAGACCATAAGCTGAATATGAGCCAACAGTGTTGCCAAATAAAGCCAAAAGCATAAACAGTTTTATTATCAGGAGTGTCAATTGCAAATCAAGGGAAGCGGTTCTTCCACTCTATTCAGCTAATGCAGTCAAATTGGAAAGAGTCTAGCAGAGAGCAACAAAAATGATTAGAGGCTTGGGAGGCAAGACTTAGGAGAGAAGGCTGAAAGAATTGGAATTATTTATTGGAATTATTTAGCCTGGAGAAAACTGAGGGGGATTTGATAACAGTCTTCAAATATCTGAAGGGCAATTATAGATAGGATGGAGATGGGCATTTCTTTGTGTCCATACAGGACAGGACTAAGAGAAGCGGCCTCAAGCTGCAGCAAAGTGAATTTAGGTTGGAGATTAGAAGGAATTTTCTCACCATGAGGGTGCTCAAGCACTGGAACAGGCTGCCTAGGGAAGTTGTAGAATTTCCATCCTTGGAAGTTTTCAAGAGCAGGTTTGACAGACACTTGGCTGGGATGGTTTAGTCAGGGATGATCCTGCCTTGAGCAGGGAGCTGGCTAGATGACCTTGTGTGGTCCTTTCCTATAAATTCCTAAGTGCAGGTCCATTCAAGTCAGTTTGTCTTTTAGCTCTTTCTGCAGCCCAGATCAGAATCACTAGAACTGGGCCACCTCATTACAGTGGACATCTGTAGCAAAAGGAATGCATAAGCAGTAGCAACACTACCCTGTCCCTGGCAGAGATTCCTTAATGCAGTTTCCACTGTCTGGGCCCTGTGAGGGATCATCAACATTGTGCAATATTCATGAAGGAATACCTCCCAGTCCTGGAGGACAGGGCTGCTATGCTCAACCACAAGGGAGGTCCAGTTCAGGGCATCCTGGTTTGAACTAAAAACAAAAGCCAGCACTGGAGCACCACTAGTCCTCATCATACCTTCCAGATAGCAAGAGGAAGGGGCATTGGACTCTGCTAGATAGGCCTGGAGTGCAGCAATCTCCTCCTGCAACCATCATGTTTCCTCACACCAGTGCTGGTGATTCTTAGTGGTATGCCATCTGGGACTGGAGGGGTTGATTCTCTGCCAGCAGCTTCCAACACTTGCCAGGAAAAAGGTCATTCAGGCAGGCCTGCAGGCCTCCCTAAGTTATGGCATCCAAGCCGGGTGGGTCCAAGGGCACCAACAAGGGATTGGGCTCCATGCTGCACTGTAGCAGGGGCTGGGAACAAGCCTCTGCTGCAGACCTGCAGGACTGGTTATGCCAGCAAGACACTCAATTGGGTGGGTCTGGAAGAGCTGCGCATCCCCAGCATGCCAGAAAAAGTGTCTGGGGAGAACCCGGGAGGTGAGCAGGCCTCCATGGGCACTGAACCAGGTGCCCCAGGGAGCCAGCTCTGATTGGCCAGAAGACGACAGTGGGGAATTTAAAGGAATGCTGGGCCTTTGGCGTTCAGCATTCCCTGGGAACAGGGAAACACAGAGGAGCCAGGAGCTGTGAGAACCAGGGCAGCAGAAGGACTCACACCACTGAGCAATCCTTGCAAAGCCAGCAGTTCAAGGCACTTAAGGGAGCCCACCCCTGCCCCAGCCCTAGTAAAACCTGTGGGCAAGGAAGGAGCCCCCCAGGGGACACTTGCTTGCCTGCACACAAATGCCAGAAGCTTGGGGAATAAGCAGGAGGAACTCATCCTCCTGCTCAGTGCAAATAATTATGATGTCATAGGGATAACGGAGACCTGGTGGGACTCCACCCATGACTGGACCACGGGTATAGATGGCTATACCCTGTACAGGAGGGATCGTGTAGAGAAAAGGGACGGGGGTGTAGCTCTCTACGTTAAGGAAAGCTACACGTCCCTGCAAGCTGATATTGGTGACCAGGGTGGACGGCTGGAGACCCTCTGGGTTAAAATC
>NW_005842894.1:184578-195756 GCF_000455745.1 Alligator sinensis
AGGGGGCTGGACTCGATGACCTTCCGAGGTCCCTTCCAGCCCTAATGTCTATGAAATCTATGAAAAACCACCGAACCCTCCCAGGTTGCCAAGACCCAGGTGGGCACCATGTGAAGAGCCACTTGTCCCTGTAGGAAAAGCTAATTAAAAGCAGGTGGCTGGGAAGTGGGTGTCGTACTAGCATCACTAGAGATATGTTCTGGAGGGAGGTCTTTTCTGGGGACACAGTGGAGGCTGGAGCGGGTGAGGAAAACCAGATCACAAAGATAGCCATTTAGAGACAAGCCCAGGTGGCAAATATTCAGGGAGCTACATAAGTCCTCAAGAAAAAAAAAGAAAAGAAAAGGGATTAAGTTGTGCCCCAACTGGGATTACAGGGAAAATTATAGAAGAAAACATGATTAATGTAGGAATTTGTGGCGCAGTTGGGGCCAGATTGGGGAAATAGACTGTCATTTACTTTAATGGGCTAACTAAGTGCCTCTGTGAAGATTAGGCCCAGGTGATATGGATTTGTGAGTACAAGGACCCTACAGTTCCAGGAGGTGTCAAGTGTATTAGTTCGTAAAGTCTGAAGTAAGGCTGAAAGATAAACCAAAAGAAAACGATAATAAATAAGTTGATCTAAAGGACTCACTAAATGAACTCCTGCCCTACATGAAGAAAGACACAGGGTAATCAAGGCATATAGAGTACAGTGGATGCCATACATGTGGGTAGACAAGTGACTTAACTGTGAATAAAGAATTCACAGGAACCAGGACAAGAACCAGAGAGCAATGAGTAAGAGACATGGAGCAATCCCTAGATCCAATCCAGAGAGGCTTCTCCTCACAAGACTATGGGGACTTTTTCACCTCAGGCCTGAGAGGAAAGGGGCAGGGTGTAGGGGAGGTGGAGTCCTGCAGAAGAACCGGGACCTTGCAACAGATCTTCTCCCAAGAAGTCATGCAGTCTCCCCAAGAGAAACAACTCATCAAGGCATGGCAGGAAAGTGGGAGAGCGTAACAAAGTTCTGTAGCATTACAGTGCGGCAGCAAAACCGGAATACACATGTGCTCACATGGACCATCTTCACTGAATAGGTGGTCCGAGCAAACTATCACACTGGATCTTGGGCGGACATGTCTGGGAAACAAGGTGCTGACCTGCGTGAGGAGGAGTGAGCAGAATCTAAGTATAGGCTGAGGCAGGAAGTCAGGAGATCGGTCTGAGAACTGGGTCTGGGAGCAAGCTGAGTTAGGAAGTCAGAAGGTCAGGAAGAGCACAGTCAGACAGTGGAGTAGCCAGAAGATCAAATAGAGAGCTGATGCAGAATACAAGACAGAGGAAACAGCAAGTCTGTCTGGGATCAGGTTGAGCCCTGTGTGCGAAATCCTTAAGCCCCAAAAATTGGCACTAGAAGCCAAGAAGGGTTTCTACTTTAAATAGAAAATCCTAGGGGTCAGGGTTACAAGCCAACAGGCCAGAGAGGGAAAGGGTAACAGTTAAATAGACATTAACATTGTAGTAACCATAGGCGATGCATGGGGTGGGCACCGGGGGTGGGGCATGTGAGATTGGCCCCCAGGAGTGGGGACGACGGTCAGTACACCCCCTGAGATTGTGGGGACACCGAGAGAAGTGGTGGTGATTGGCCACTGGGGGACACCCCCCTCCCCCGGTCAGCTATCAGCCACCGGTGCCCTCCAAGTATCAGGAGGCACCAGTCGCCCATGGTGGTAACATGTACTCAAGGAATAGGTAACAGGTAATAGGCACTAACATACATACAATCAGCAACTTAAGTTCCTCCCCCCAGCTCCAGAAGTGTTCCCAAACCAGCCTTTAGTCCCAAGAGCACTTAGATTTCCAAGTGTGTTTCCAAGTCTAAGTCCCGCTCCTTCAGTCCACAGTCTGGCCGATTCCTGCTAGCACGGTTCCCCAGCTCCCCCAAGCACCGCCACCATTCCACTGGGATATCCTCTGCAAGTGTCCTTGGTCGAGTCTGTCACTTCCTCTCCCTTTGCTCCCAGACCCCTTAAGGCTTCTGGGGGCTGTAGTAAAAATTACAGTCAGCACACAGTTCTGTGAAGGGGAAGCAGGACTGTTCCCCCTGCTGTCAACTGCTCCCCTTGCTGATCCTGACCAACCACTCCGGTGGTAGCGAGTGGGTGGAGGGCTAAGGCTTAATGAAGGATCACGCCTTCTCTGCCCAGTCCAAATGGTTAACTGCAGGGTGGCAAACTTGGATGAGCAAGCAGGCCAAGGCCCCAGGCTTGTAGCAGCATTTTGCAAAATCCTGGAAGTCAGAAAGATGGGGGAGCAACTATCCCACAAATCAGGAACTGCACTGTGAAAACTGGCCTCCAAGGCTCTGCTTGGAAAGCAGGGAGAAGGTGGTCAAGCAGGAGAAAGTGACTAGATGCTAGGAAGGCAGGAAGCCTGCCAGGGAAGGGCCCAGGTTAAGGGAAGCTGTATTCCCTTCCCTTCGCCTCTCTGATGGCGTGGGGTGGTGAGAGAGCTGTTGGCACCTGAGGGGTCAGAAACTGAATGAGTGTTCTGTGTCACGGGGTCAGAACAAGGGAGCAGCATGAGCCTGTAGTCCCAAGAGGCTCTGTTGCACTATACCTAAGAATCAGCCAGAGCTCAAAGGGAAGAAGATGCCCCGAACAGTGAATGAGAGGCATTCATACTGCTTGTGACTGATTGGAGCGATTGTGGCTGAGAAAGATAACTTTTGCTACCATTACACCAATGGAGAGATTGCCAGGAAAATCTCTCCCAAAAGCTGTGGGAGGGATCTGCACCCAAGAGCAAGGGGTGGGAGTCAAAAGCCAGCTACAGCAAGGGGTCTGCACAGCCTCCATCCCCAGAGAATCAAGTGCAACTTTCTTTTCCCTGGTCTCCTTTTTGGGGAAGGAGACAGTGACCTTAATCTCATCTTCCAGTTCTGCTAGAATCAGAGGCCACTGGAGCAGGAAGACAGCAAACCACAGCCTGGATTGCCCCACCCCTGCGGGAGAACATGAACTCACAATGACTGACACAAACAAAGACATGGGGCTCTGGCTTATTCTGCCTCCCAGTTTTTTTATAGAGTAACGGATGGCTGAGATTTCCTGGCATTGTTCTCTCAAAGGGGAGGGCAGCATGACTTCCTCACAAACCAAGAAGGGTTTGCAGTTCTGCCCAGTGCAGGGTGTAGGGGCAGAACAAAAAGCCAGAGCAGGCCTTGGGGTATACTGAGCTAGACAGAGTAGTCCATGCTCGGCCCTGACTGCCCAAGCACCCTATTCCCAGACACCGTTCCTTGCCCACCCATGGCCCTATCCCATCCACCCAGTGTGCTCTGCCCATGGGGTTCCCAGGCCAGTCTTCATGGAGACCTGCCCACCTGCTCTGTCCAGCGCCCCTGGCAGTGCAAGTGGGGTGGAAGGGTCCGGGTGCCTGAGCAGCGAGGCCAGGTCTGGTATCCACAGCACCACTGGCAGAGGCAGTGGGAGGGAGCTGCTGTTGCAGGGCTTGTCAGGAAGTTGAGTCCAGGTGCTGCACTGCCCCAGCTGAGAAAAGCCCCAGGACTCACTGCTCCTGGTGCAGCCTCGGAGCTTCGGGGGCTCATGCAGAACCCCCCACATGGCGTGGGGCAGCAGAGATTGCCCCCCACCAGCAGGAGCAGTGAGTCTGGGGGGGTTTAAGAGGGGCAGGGAGAGGACCAAATGGAAGCACTGAGAAGATGTCAGGAAGGGGCATTAAAGGGGCCAGAAGGGGAAGACATGACTATCTACCCGCACATCCTAGACAGCCATGCTCACCACCTCCCTCTTTGGCTCACATTTGTGTGTTGCCTTCCTCAGGGACACTCCCTGCCCTGTGCCCAGACCAGCAAAGCGCTCCTATCAGACCAGCGCCTTACTCCTTGGACACCTCTGTGCCTGTCACCACAACCTCCATAAAACCAATGTCTCAAGATGTGGGACAGAGCCTGCTATAGAAAGAAAAACTGCAGCACACACTGCAGGGAAAAGAAAGCTGTGGAACGCCAGTGCGTGTCCCCATCGCAGCACTCCATAGCATGGTAGCCCATCCCTGCATGACATCCAGTCCCTGGTGCCACCTGCCAGAGACACTGCTCGAGCTGCCCTATGTGTGATGTACTCAGCCTCTGATCCCTCTGGGGAACAGGCTGCTTCCTCGTCTCTGTTGTCCACCTCTCAGCAGCGAAGAAAGAAACTACACAAATCCAAATCACCACCAAACAACTCGCAGCACGTGGAGGATGACTCCCCTTCACAGTGCAGGGGCTGCCACTGAGGAGGAGAGACATGGGTCAGTCATTATAAACTGAGCCTGCAGACAAGAAGAGTATGCACTACAGACCTGCTGACAACACAGCTGGCTGGCCCAGTGCTGTTAGCACTTTCCCTGTTAGCAGGTTCCCTCCCACTTCATTGTGACCCTGCCCCTACTCAGTGCTACAACTCAGGGGAGGGGAGAGGGGATGCAGTCGCAGGATCAATGGCCCCTGTTCTTTTTCTCAGGAGCCTCCCCCCGTGCTTGGGGCCTGTGGGGCTGCATGCCATGCATTGTCTATCGAGTTCATTCTCCAGGCAAAACAATGCTGTAGTTGTGCAGCCCAGGTCCCAGCCTGCCTGGGACCGACACGGATGGTCACTTTCTGCGAACACATTCACACAGAAAAGTTACGCCCAAACAATGGGGAAAGGAGAAAAGCTGGGGGAGGGACAGGAATCCTTTAGCATGCATGCACTCAACAAGAGGCTTGTCCAAGCACCAGAGCGCAGCTCCCACTGGCAGGCCTGGGACTCAGGCCTCAAGCACTGTGGAGATCCTGGCCTCAACCACTCCCTGCCCTTGACTTGTCGTGTAGTTTGAATATGCATCTGTATGTTTCCGTGTGGGCAGGATTGGGTGGATAACATTAGCTATGAATGTTCTGCCTTTTTTATGTAGTTATTTTAAGCATGCTGACATTCTGTAACATTTTCTTTCTGTTCCAGTTCCTGGTTTATATTTGGAGTCCTAACGTCACGGAAAGGAAGGTGATTTTGTCTGGGAATTATCCTCCATTTTGTACAGCAGCTGCTGAGTCCAACCCCTGAAATGGATGTTCATTGACACCAGGCAGGAAAGCAGTGGAGGCTTTGTTTTTGGGAGCGTTTTAAGCCCATTTGAAAGTGAGAATAATTTGCAATGAACAAAGCTGCACTTTTTCTATTGAGTTTCAGAAATATTTTGTCTCTTTGGTCCAGTGTTTCCTTCATGAGTCTGAACATTTCCAGGGAAGAGAAAAGCCATTTTGCCATCTCCATAAGTGGAGAATGAGCCGGCTCGGAGGGCTGAGCAGAGCTCAGTTAACTGTGCTGCCAGCACCAAGCACCTGAACCAGACACAGAGACTGAAAGCAAAAATCAACTGCACAAAACAGCAGAGGCTGTAGAATATCAGGTTGGTCACAAAGGACCAGCGTCCCTGTGTTGGGCTGCTCCGGTGGTTGGAGCTGTTCTGCATAGTAAAGACGCCCAAACAAAACAGGCCTTAAAAACAACTGGAAAGCCAGGCTGACCCAAACTAGAGACCCCTTCACACTGGCAAACCCAAAACTCCCAACAGAAATGCCATTTATGAATGAAATGGCTTTGGTGCCAATAAGAGTATTCGTTCACAAACTGGTTTAGGCCAAAGCACCAAGAATGTGCCAGTGGTTATTCCAACCTTCCTGAGGGTTGGTACTGAGAAAGAAAATGGCAGTGACCCCAAGAAATCAGTTCTTGCTCTAGTATCAACTTCAGCAGCAGCAGTGCAAGAGGCCTCTTGCCTCTGAGCTCACTTACCTTGAACCTGCCAGAACGCCACCCCCAGCCAGAGTGCTTGAAGAGCAGCCCACACTCGTGCCATGCTTTCCTAGCCGCTGGTTCAGTTAGTGCAGACGTACTCCTGTCCTAGGGAAAACTCATCCATTTAGCCCTCAACTGTTGCTCTGTGCCTTAGGCGATATCTCTCTCCAGCATGCTCTTCTCCTCAGGAGTGTCCTTGCCAGTCCAGTTTCATATCACTGGGTGGCAGCAGCTGCTCCCCTGGCTCTGCTCACTGCAAGGAGTGAGTGGGAACTACAGCTTTGCCATCTGCAAGGTCAGTTGAAAACTACAGCTGCTTAATGAGCCCTCATCCTGGCCCACACAGGAGGGGAGAGACTGCAAACCTTCCTGTTTCCTACTCCTGCAGGAGAGCTGGAATTTGGCCCCTCCCAAACTAGTTCCAGGAATAAACAAGCCCCTTGCCAAGAAAACTGCCATTTTATTTTTCCTTCAACAACATCTTTCTGTCTCCCCCAGGAGCCCCCTTATCTAAAGTCCCAGGTTCATTTTCACTGCTGTTGCTGTCATCTAAACAAGTAAGAGGGCATGAGAGCAGGTTCCATTTTTGCTATCCTCATAAAGCTGGAGTTGGTTCCTGGTTCCCAGTCCCATATTTGCAGTTCCTGGTTTCTTTTTCAAACTTTCTCTTTCAACAATTATAAAGGTGTTAGCAATGACTGAGATACAGTAAAGAGGTCTATATTTCATCAGACATGTATTTGCTGATAAGAATGTAACATCATACTATGCATCAAGAATTCATGGCATCATCCATAGAAATTAAAAACAGTTAAATTCAATACACGCACATATGTAATCGATGAAACAACTTAACAGATCCCCTGCGATCAAAGGGCTGGCCTAAAGAAAAAGGAGCAAGGGTGCTGTCTGTTGTGAAAATTGGTTTTCAAGTGGCATAGAGCCACCTGAAGCAACCTCATGCTTTTATGATCCGCAGAGACCCCTAATTAAGGAGCTGGGTTGGACTTAATCCCCGGGATCAAATCTATCTCAGGTAACCCCAAACAACACATTCCTGTGATCTGGGATCTCTTCTGAGGCAACCTGGGTAGGGTGCTGCCCAACCCAAAGCTTGGTTTTCAAGTGGCATGTTGCCAGCTGCCAGCACAGTAAGTGTTCAACTTGTATGCAAGACTGGTTTTAGAGCACATGTAGCCACAGCTCAGAATACTGCTATCTACTTGGATGGTGACTCATGGGCATTTAAACAAGAGAAAGAGCATGCTATGTTTTGCAGGCAGCAGCATTAGTCTTGAGTTTTCAAACACTACAAGTCATGCCTCCAAAATCATGACTGGCTTCAAAATAATTCTCTTATAAAGTATTTTAAAAATATGAGAATTAAAATAATAAATTAGGTTCTTTGCCTGATGGCTTCTTAGCTTCATGAACTTGGGTCACATTTCAGTTTTCTGCACTGTCATGCAGTCACACCTATAGAATTGGAATAGATGTTGCTTGCATCCCACCCCAGCCACAGCTGGGCATCAACTGCACGTTTCTATAACGTGGCCTTGCACAAACCTCCCTCTTACAGCCTGGGTGGTAAAGCAAAGACCTACAGGGTGTGCCTAGAGTTGGCCTTTTTCTTCACATTTTTCCCCACCACAGCAGAGGGCAAGATGGCTGAGCCACTATGATATAGGATGCTGCTGTCTTGTGTATCCCTGCACTGCTCCCTTTAGCAGAGATGTTCTGATGTCAGCAAGGATGGGGAATTTCAGGGGAAAGAACCAACTGTGGACAAGACCCAAATTGCCTAGGACATCACTGGATTCTCAGTCTTCCTGTAAATGTCCCCCTTTCTGAGCATGGCAGAGCTAGACAGACAAACATTGACCGTGTTAAGTATTGACAGGGTGTGTGTGTGTGGGGGAAGGGGAGCACAACTCTGTGCCATCCCCACCACTGCCCCAGTTGTTGCTAGGTGTTGGCTCTAAACAGAGTGCTGCCCTACACCCTGTGGTCAGTGCAGAAATTGCATTGGTGTTAGACCCTGGCTACAGCTGGGGTGTGCCCCTGCGCCCCACCATTGGCACAAAAAGGGGCTGCTCCCCTCCATGCTCCCCTCACATGTCACCAGTGGGGACAGGGGAAGCATTTGCTTTATCCCACAAAGAAGCCATTTGAAATGATTAATGTAATGATGAAGCTATGTTAAATGAACCTTGGAGTCATTTCCTTCAGTTGCCTCCAAAAGCTTATAAAAACCAGGAATTAGCAGTGTGCTGGGAACACAATAGCAGGATACCATGAAGCAGGCAGGAAATACCAAGATGAATAGAAACCAAGCAATAGATTGCAGCCAGCCAGTGGCAAGTGCTGTGGGACTGCCCTGTGGTTGGCCCTGACCTGATTTTTAGACTAATTTCTCTCTCTCTCCCTGAACCTATTTGCGTGTCTCAGCTCTTGGTGAGCTGCCCCTCTCACAATCACAGGGTTCCTCTGGTGGGTTCGAAAAGTCCCATCCATCCTTCTTGGACACAGGAGGATTGTGTGTCATAGGCAGGGTTCAAATTACACTCCGAGTCTTGGGGGGCCTGTGGCGATTGCAGCCGGAAGCTGGAAGGAGCCCCTGCCACCTGAGCTGCATAGAAAGGCATGGGGTGGGCCAGGGGCTCTCGTCTTTTATGGGTGGGCTCAGCCCCTCTGAGCCACCCAGTATTTCAAACCCTGGTCATAGGCAACTTAAAGATGAGACGGATGAAATGCTGGGGTAACCAGACAGAGTGTGAATGTGTGGATTGCAAAGTGCATCTGTGGGTGAGGGAGACTATGGTGATCTGTTTGCACTGAGCTCTTTTACAAGCAAGTTCCCTGTATTGCCACTATCAGTTCAGCTTCACTGATTGCAGCAGGGCTGGCAGGACAAGTCGACACTACTGGGCACCTACACAAGACGCTGATTGTGCAATAGCAGAATAATTGTGCACAGTAGTGCATCACAGCACAGATAATGCTAATATACTACTGCACAGTATTATGGGCAGGGATTCTAGATTCATCTGTTTAAAAAAAATCACAGATTCTCTGATTAAAAACCCCAAAATCCACGATTTCCATGATTAAAATGAAACACCACTATATATATAGGTATCAGTTGAACACAATGTTGTATTCATATATTTACAGTTTTAAAACTATTTGGAAGCCTATCAGTGCCTCAATCACTATAATAAAATAAATTCTAAATACAGTAAAAACTGCCTTAACCAACACCTTAACAAGCTGGCATGCTCTATTAGCCAGCATGCCAGCTTGTAAGGTAAAAGAGAGACCAGAAGCGCCCACTGTGGCACTTCTGGTTTCGTCGAGCCCCCACAGCCAAAGGCAAAGCAGCCTGCACTGCGAAGCCCCCATGGCCTGGGGCATAGCAGGCTGCAGGGGGCCCGCCTCCCTGTCCCTCGGGGCCCGCAGGGCCTGTGGGAGGGGCAGTGATGCGGCGGGAGGGGCAGCGACGCCCCAGACGTCAACCCAAACAGGCAAAGACACCTGGGTGCCGGATAACAAAGCTTTTGCTGTACATATAAATTTTGGCATTTGATTTTGGGTTTTTTTATCATGGAAAAATCAGAGCTCCCCCTACCCTTTTCGCTCACCAGGATGTGGGTCCAGCTGAGCCTGTCCCCCCTGCCCCAACTGCTTTGTGGTGCTGAGCAGCTGTGTTATGCCGGTGCCCTGCCCATGTCATTGCCCCTCACTCCCCACCCATAGCCCCCTGGCCCTGGGGGAGAGCGACAGATGTAGGCTAGTGCCTGGGGGCTTGGGGCTTCCTGTCCTGCTGCCCTCCCCCTGGGGCCTGTGTGGCCCAGCAGGCAAAACCTAATGGGGAAGAGCAGAGTAGGGCAGGACAGGGTGGGAAGTCTTAGTGCCACCAGTGGGACACCGCACCACCACGGCAAGGCACCTGTTGCCCACCTGGATGCAGTGTGGAGCACAACTCCATGCCACTGCCCCTGCTGCTGCCAGGTGGACTGAGGGTGCCTCACCATGTCATAGATTCATAGACATTAAGGCTGGAAGGGACCTCGGAAGATCATCGAGTCCAGGCCCCTGCCCAAAGGGCAGGAAGTCAGCTGGGGTCATAGGATCCCAGCAAGATAAGCATCCAGTTTGTCAGCACGGGGCTCCTGGCAGTGACTGAGCCTCCCCTCCATGCCCGGCCTTGTCATACCATGTCCTGCCTCCTGGGCTGCAGAGGCCACGAAGGGAGGACAGCAGGTTGGGGAGCCCCAAGCCCACAGCAGTGAGCTCACATCTGCCTCTACCTCTACCTTCGCCTCTGCCCCAAGCACAAATCTGGGGGGCACATGCCCCCCATATGCTCCTGGGAGTTCACGCAGTGGTGGGGAGCCAGCCCTCCCGTCCCAACCTCTGGATGAGCTACCCACAGCTCTTCCGGCCCTGTGGCTATGTATTCCAGCCCTGGGCCCCAAGCCCCACGCGCTGCCCAGGCACCCCCACACACCACCCAAACCCTGTCCAAATCCGTCCCTCACTATGGGGGCATCAATCCTCACCCACGCCTGACTTACCTACGGGGAGCTGCTCTCAAGGATGCCTGCCTGCCACATGCATGTGTGTATGCATATACGCATACAGTGCCTCATGTTTGATCGCCCACCTCCTGCTCCCTCTCACCCCTTTCAGGCTGGAACTCCGCCAGCCTGCAATAGGGAAACCTGCCATTTCCTGCATTTATTCCTTTAAAGATGAAAATCTGGGTTTTACTACATTTTTCCATGGCAAACAGAAAATCCAGATCCCTGATTATTAGGCTACTGTGCAGTACCATCACTTAAAAGGCGTTTGCCAGCACTACCGCACAGTAACTCAGGTTCCTGAGTGTTTATTTAATACTTGCTTATAAAAGTACTAAATAAATGTGCATTGACATATGAGACACAGTAGCGTCTCATATAGATGCATCCACTGTGTACCAGCTCTAAGCACAATGGTAAAACCCACAGAAATCCAGTCAATGAGTGTTCCCACTGGGAGGTGGCAGGGGTGTGGGGGCCCTCAGTCCCTGCTTTCATGGCGGCACCGTCCCCACCATTCCCCAGCAGGGCTTGAGAAGGGGGCGAGGGCAGCGGTGCTGGCCTCACCCCCCTTCCCTGGCCTGCTCCTTGGAGACAGAGGGGGACAGAGAGGGGAAATGGCCCCAGCCCAGGCACAGTGGGGGACAGAAGGGAGGGGGGGGGAACGGGGGCCAGATGAGAAGTGGGGGCAGGGCCAGATGCGAGACTCTGTCCCCACCCGCCCCCACCCATGAAGGTGGGGACTGAGGGGCCCGCGC
>NW_005842894.1:195837-202808 GCF_000455745.1 Alligator sinensis
CCCCCCCAGTCAGTCATGACAGGCAATGGTGGGGATGAACTGGGATGGCAGCGTGGGGCAGTGGGTGGCGGCGCTCTGTGTCCCCCCCGCCCATCATTCTTGACAGGCACTTGGCTAGTACTCCTCTCTAATCACCTGTCCAAGTTTACACTTCTTGCAAGCTTCCTTTTTGTGTTTAAGCTCACTGAAGAGTTCCCAGCTAAGCCAAGGTGGTCACCTGCCGTATTTGCTATTTTTTCTGCACATCAGGATGGTTTGTTCTGGATCTTTACTTGACTTGTAAAGAATTTTTTCCTATTGCTCAGTCTGAAGCAATCTTCAATCAATTTGTGCCCATTGTTTCTTGTCTTCCCCTGGGGGGCCTTGGTGAACAGATGCTCCCCCAGGTCCTGATATATGCCCCTAATATATTTATAGGCTGCCAAATCCCCTCCGAGTCTTCTCTTCTCCAGACTGAACAGTCCCAAGTCTTTCACCCTCTCATCGTATGACCTGCTCTCTAAGGCCTTTAATAATGCATGTGTCCCTTCTTTGTACTCTCTTGAGCTTCTCCACAGCCTTCCTGAAGTGTGGCACTCAGAACTAGATGCAGTACTCCAGCTGTGGTCTCACCAAGGCTGAGTAGAGTGGGAGGATGACATCCTTAGCCTTGCTTGAGATGCCTTGGTAGATGCACGCCAGTGTTTGATTTGCTCTGCCAGCTATGGCATCACATTTGTGGTTCGTGTTCATTTTGTGGTCTATCACGACACCTAGGTCTCTTTTGGTTGTGGTGCTGGCAAGTATAGTACTGCCGAGCCTGTAAGTGCGTTGCGGATTATTTCTCCCTGGATGGAGCACTTTACATTTCTCCATATTAAATGTCATCTGGTTGAGATCTGCCCACCTTGCAAGCCTGTCCGGGTCTGAGCACTGAACCCTGAGGGACGCCACTGGTCACCTTCGGCCATGTTGACTCAGTTCCATCTATCAATACTCTCTGGGTCCTACCTCAGAGCCAGTTACCTAGCCACCTGACCATAAAGTAGCTGAGGCTGCATTTCCCCAATGTTAGCATGAGGACAGCATGGGAAACTAGGGCGAAGGCCCTTTTGAAGTCCAAGTATATGACATCAACCTCGTTTCCCCTATGCTGGTGGTGAGATACCTGGTCGTAGAAAGAAATGAGGTTGGTCAGGCATGACCTGCCTGTAACAAAGTCATGTTGGCTATCCTTTAGAATACTGCCTTCTGTTAGCCTATCTGTAATGGATTCTTTTAAATTTTTTTCCAGGATTTCACCAGGGATTGAAGTCAAACTGATTGGCCTATAATTGCCTTGAAGATAGGCAGCACATTGGCCCTCTTCTAGTCTTCTGGGACCTCTCCCGTGTGTCATGAGTGTTCAAATAACTTTGATGTTGGAAAGTTCTTTTAACACTTGGGTGTAGTTCATCTGGTCCTGCTGACTTGTAGATATTTAGCCTCTCTAGGTGCTCCCCCACAAGACCTCTGCCAAATATGGGAGGGTAATCACCCCAAACTTGATCATCCTGTATCCCGTTAAGCAAGCTAGCACCCTTGGACTGGTGGAATACTGATGTGAAGTATTCTTTTAGGAGTTTGGTTTTGTCCTGCGTGTCAGTTATTAGCTATCCCGTTTCATTCATTAGGGGTCCTATGCTTCCCTTATTTTTTCTCCAACTTCCTACATATCTAAAGAAGGACTTTTTGTTGTTCTTGATTCCAGTTGCCAATTTGTGTTCAGTTTGTGCCTTTGCTGTCCTATTCCACTCCCTACAAGTGCAAGCTATCGCTGAGTACTCCTCTTTGTCGATTACTTCTGACTTCCATTCCTTGTAAGCTTCTGTTATCCCACACCGTGTGCCCAGCCGGGTGCTCTGGTTGGTGAGTGCCTTTGGGAAGGTGGTCTCCAATCCCCAGGCACTCTGCTACATATCTACCCACTAGCTCAGACAGAGAATGAGGGGTAATTAGGTTCTATTCTCTCCACCTTGCACCAGAGTCACAGAGTAAGAAGTGGACCTTTTCTCTGCTCCTTTCCAGAGCCAGCAAGTAAGTGTTGTGACAGCCCAGCCCATGATCATCAGTTCATTTCAGCCAGCATCAATACAAACTGTGGAAAACATCATGCAGACCCAAGATGAATTTGTATTTAATTAATTTTATCATTAATTGTTAACTTAAGAAGTGAAGCACCTGTCTCAGGCCCTCTGTGACTTAAGCAAATATTTCCAAATGCATTCATTGTTAATGACAAATGTAACAATCTCACCTCAACCCCCTGTCCCAAAATGACCAAGCGAGAACTAAGGGTAAGTAGTTCCTCCTTCCAGGTATGCATGGACTCTTTCTGCTCATTTTCTTCCCTACAGATCCAACATATCCGAGTTCTGAAAGCCAACGATCCCTCAGTGAGAAACTGCCATCTAGAGCTGATCAGGAAAAGTGACACAATATAATTTTCACTGGGATTTGAAAATTGAAATTAAAATGTTCATTTGTGATGTTTCCATTGGAACTCAGGGAAAGTCCTTCTACTAGACTGGCTTCCTGCCAGCTCACACACCTGGTTCCTTGGCAACCCACTTGCTATCTAACAGGGAGCTGAAAGCTCTAGTACTCAGAGAACGCATCTACACAAGACACTAAATACACAGTAGACTAATTCTATTGCACATTAGTGTGTCATGGTAAAAGCCATGTTAATGTGCTAATGCACACACCAACTGCTGACACTTCCTTAGCCTGACGAAGGGTTTTTGAACCCGAAAGCTTGCTTAATAACTATTCTCCAACTATTTGGGTTGGTCTAATAAAAGATATCAAATTCACCCAAGGAACCTTGTCTGCCTAATGCACAGTAGAATTAGTCTACTGTGCCATAGCGTCAGAAAGAAAATGTGCACCAGTGCTACTGCACAATAGCACCAGTTACTGCGCATTCAGTTAGTACCTGTTATTACAGGTCCAGAGAGTAGGGACAGATATAGCATTTGTCACACTCCATTTAAAGCACTCCATAGCATGAAAGGACAGGCAACCCAGTTAATGTCCCAGGAAATTGACCAGTCTGCCACTGGCATCCCACAGTACTCCGCTTTCTACCTCCCCTTCCCCTATTTCTCTGCTCCCAGAGGTCACCTCACTTTCTCATTCCAGCTCCACTGTGCAGGGATCACAGCACCTGTTTGGCACATAGCCCTGCCTATTCCCTGTGCTGCCTGCAAAAACCATCATTTTGCTGGATTACCACCCTAAGAAATCAGCTTCTTGGGAGAAGAACTGTCTCGAGGTGCTCAGAACATATCACCATTGGTCTGCACACACTAGGCTGATGCCAATGTCTTTGGCCACATCCACAAGACCGTCAATGAATTGGAAGTGGGTAGAAATCATGGACCTCCTTGCTATCTGGGACAAAAATAATACCCAGTAGGGCTGTGCGAAATTTCGGCGGCTGTTTTATTTCAGATTCGGACATTTCAGCGGCTGAAACACCGAATCCAAAATGAAATACAAAGCTCCAAAACAGCTCTGAAATTAAACAGATCCATCTGAAACGTTTTGGAAATGTTTTGGACTGTTTTGGATGTGTTGGACTGTTTCAGACTGTTTCGGAGGCTGGCTTTCAGGGAAAGGGAAAACTAAGAAAAGGATGGGTGGAGGGAAGGAAGGACTGCTCTGATATTGACATCGATAGCTGGCCAATGACAACGATTTGCCCCTGAGGTCCTTTCCAATTCTAGTGCTCTGGGGGAGGGACAGAGAAGCACCATAAAAAGCTGTTTGTGAAAGGCTATCTGCCATTTTGCAGCCGCGTCTGTGTGTGTGTAGCAGCAGGAACAGCAGCGGAGAGCAGCACCTGTAAGCTTGCAGCTTGGTAGTGCCTTCCTACCAAGTTGTAGCCAATCCTTTCCTATTTACCTTTGCCTACCCTTCCTATTGTTATCCCTTGCAACTCTTTCTTCCCCCAAAATCCTGTTATTTGTTCTTCTTATTCCCCCCCTCCCAACAAAAAGAAAGTGCTGCTTTGCCTGGCAGTGTCTCATCACTGTGCACTGCAGGAAAGTACTAAACATACACACACATTCACACAGATACACATTTTTTCCCAGCACACAAAATATGAAGCATGCTGGAAAGAGAGGTGCCAAGTCTTCTGGCAGGGGAGCCAGAGGGAGACCTGTAAGTTCCTCCCCCACCCCCAACTGAAACGTACCCTCTTTCCTAGCACTAGCAGGCATGAGGTTTATCTAGTGGCATCTAGATTTATCTAGGTTTATCTAGGCATCTAGTGGCAGCAAGGAGGTAGGACCAGTGTCTGCATCTGCACCCCCTCCAATACCAACCATAATAATAACCCCCCTACCCCAGCACCACCAGAATGACAAGCAGCACCAGCATGACAGTCTTCTCCACCCCCATTTCAGTTCCCAGCCTGAACCTTCCAGTGCCAGAAGAGGAGCTGGATCTGGAAGCAGAGGACCTAAGCACACTAGCAAAAGTAATTCTGGAGACTGAGGCGGAATCTGAGTTTGTGCTCCACTCCCCTCCAAGTTCCTTTAGAGCCAGGTCTCCTTCCCCACAAGGCAGTTCAGAGGAGGTTGACATTGAGGTTGTGGTGGCAAGTGGCTCGGCTGAGTCAGCTCCACCTGTTGTTGTGCCTCTGCCTGCTGAGAAGGGGGATCAGGCAGGATCCGCACCTGCACCCCAGACATGAGTGGGTAGTGTGGTGTGAGATCATTTTCAGGTGGCAGATGATCCCATATATGCTATCTGCCTGCTCTGCTGATGTAAGACCAGCTGGGGCAAGGAGGTGAAACACTTCAGCACCACGGGGATGCTGATGCATCTCAGGAGGCACCACCCCCTTGCCCTTGCTCCTCCTCAGCCTGGCACCAATGGGAGCATGCCCAAGAAGAAGTTACCCTTTTGCTCCAAAGCCCCTGTCCCCAGGAAGCAGAGGCAGGCCACCCTGGAACAGTGGGGCAAAGGGGTACAGAAAGGGGGACATGTTGAAAAGGTGAGCAAGATCACCCAGAGCATTGGGAAGATGCTTGCCCTGGATGGCCAGCCCTTCTCCCTAGTTGAGTGGCCAGGGTTCAGTGCCTGCACTTACCATCTTCAGAAGGATGGTGGTGCCCTCCCTGTATGAGACATGCAGGGAGTACTTGAAGGAGGAGATGTGAAAGGCAGGTCCACAGGTGGCCTTGCACTTCACCTCGGACATCTGGAGCAGCCAGGGTGTAGATTATGCCTACCTCTCCCTCACAGGGCACTGGTGCTATCAATCAGGCCGCTGGTGGGCTCTCCTTCAAGCCAAGGTTATGGATGGGTCCCACACAGCAAGGGAGTTCATAGTGGCCATGAACTGCATGGTGCAGGGGTGGCTCACTGGGCAGGGCAAGCTCACCTGTAGGTTCATGGTCACTGACAACAGGGTCAATATGGTGAAGGCAGTTCATGATATCAACTTTGTTGGCAGCTGCTGTGTGGAATATAAATTCCACCTCATAGTCAGGGATGCCTTGAAGGGGGACAGGGCTGCCAGAGACAGCGCCGTCACAACCAGCCAGCTCATTTTGAAATGCAGGAAGGTGGTGGGCTACTTCCACCGGAGCATCAAGGGGGGCAAGATGCTGCAGGACAAAGAGGCAGAGCTGAGCGTTCTGCAGCACAAAATCATCCAGGATGTGGAGACTCGGTGGAACTCCGTATACCTCATGCTGTAAAGGCATGTAGGAACAGAAGGCCACCCACGAGATGGCCTTGGTTGGTTAGATTGGGGTCAGTGGCCTGCTTAACATAACAGGGTGGGATTCCATCTCCCAGATCTTGGTGGTCCTCAAGCCATTTCTCAAGGCCACCAGGGCTGTCAGCACTGGCGATACCCTCCTTAGCCAGGTGATCCCCATAGTGAGGGAAATTTAGAAACAAATGGAGAAGTTTTAGGGGATCAATGTTCCTGGCTGGGGCAAGCCTCTGTCACCAGAGGTCCGAGCACTGGTGAAGCGGCCGAGGGAGGGCATCAAGAAATGACTGGATCTATCGCTGTCCAGTATGGTCCACGTGCTAGCCACCATGTACAATCCAAGAATGAAGGGGAGCGTATGCGGCAGCAAAACCTTGGATCACTGGACGGAAGTGCTGGTGAACAGAGTCCGGGAAGCAGAAGGGCACAGGTGGGGGACGTAGAAGAGGGGGATCCACTTTCCCATGCCAGCAGTCCCAGCAGCAGCCAGTCTCCTTCACAACAGCTGTTGTCAATATGGGCCAAGGGACTGGCTTCAATGGTGGGGTCCAGAGGCACCAGACCCCAGCCTCAGGCAAGTAACATGGAGGCCTCAGTGGCTACCTATCTTAAGCAAGGACATGGAGCTGCTGGCTGTGACCCCTTGGCCTATTGGACAACCTGCCGCCAGATGTGTCAGGATCTGGTTACGGTTCCCTGGGAACACCTGTCCTGTCCACCAGTCAGTGTTCCAAGTGACATGCCACCACACCTCCTTGGATCCTGGTTTGGTGGAGCAGCTGGTGTTCCTTAAGGTGAACCTCCTGCTGCTGGGGTTTCTTGAGCTCCACATGCAGATGGAGTAAGTGCCACCCTCCTCGCTCTGTCCGCACCCATTTACTTTTTAAAAAATGTTAAAACCATTTAATGCCCCACTCTCAGAGCTGGAGGTGGTACACACTGCATCACCAGCCAACAGGGGAAGAACATCTCCCTGCTGAGCTCCCATACCAGGACGAACTTGGAGGTATGGGCTGGGGCTACAGGGAAGGAGAAGCCCCCAGGTCCTGGGCATAACCTAAAATTGCATCCTGCCAGGGTTGGGAGGCCTGATGGGACTGCCGGTGGTGCAGCAGCCCCAGGAAGTGTCAGGACCACGGACCTCCCTGGTGAAAGGCAGGTAGGAGGTGCTTTATAAACTCCAGCCACTACACGCACACACAGTCCTGGCTAGGGA
>NW_005842894.1:202818-205607 GCF_000455745.1 Alligator sinensis
AGACCTGTAAGATGTTTGCGAGGCCTGAGGCTTGCTGCTCGTAGTGGAGTTGTGAGATTCCAGGTGAGCTTAGCTGCCTTGAATGCCATCTGCGAGGCATGGACTTTTGGGTTTAAAACCCTTTGTCAAGCTGAGGAAGCACCTGCGTGTTCTGTGTGTGCTCTTCCTGGATGGAAAGAATAATAAGGAAGTCAGAGGCTGGCATGCAATGCAGGCAAGAAAGCCAGTCAGTGAAAATGTAAGTTGAGGCATCAGGGGGTGAGAGACAGGCTGTTGGGGGGAGGGCGAGGTGGGGAGGTAGAAGGGGGATGCAGCAGGTAAAAGTGGAGAGGTACCTGCTACCTGGGAAGTCAGATGTTAGGCAGGTTGTAGTGTGTCATAAATCCAATGTCTGTATTGAGTCCATGAGTTTCTGTATCTAGGAGGTTGATGAAGTGAAGTTCATAGTGAAGTCTGTGAAAAGTGACTGTACCACCTCTGGGGGGAGCCTGTTCCAAACCCTAGGCACTCGACCTGTAAAGAAGTTTTCCTGTGAAAAGTGGTTTGTAAATTCCCTTTGAGGATCAGGACTAAGAGATGGGAGACTGAGTGGTTTTCTTGTGAGAAATGCGCTCCCACAGGTAGTTGGGTCTTCTTGTCTGTAATAGATTCTGGTGCGCAGTTTGTAGGGGTACTGGAGATGTGTTGACAGGTTTTTCATGTCTTGTCACGGCATGGTCTGGATCCATTCAGTGTGTTGTCAGCTGTAGGAAGTTGGCTTCTGGTGATGAGATCAGCGAGGTTTGGTCCTTGTTTGAATTTACTCTCCTCTTTTACCTGCTACATCCCCCTTCTACCTCCCTCGCCCCTCCAGGCCTTTCTATCACTCCCTGGAAATCTTGGGGAGAACTGGACAAGATGGGAACAGAAGCTACGATTATACCTTGCAGTCACAAAGGCCGAGCAAGAGACAGAGGATTATAAAATTGCAGTATTGCTTCACTGCACTGGGGATAAAGCCCTAGAAATTTACAGCAACATACAAGGGGTGTTTGCAGATCCTAGTAACAAAACCACTACAGCGGTGCTTGCAACATTCAAGAGCTTCTGTGAACCCAGAATAAAACCCTGTTTTTTAAAGGTATCAGTTCTGGCAACTTGAGGCTGTAGGCATAGATGATTTTGACACAGAGCTCAGAAGTAGAGCACAGCATTGTGAATTCGGATCAGCTGAGGATATTATGTTGAGGGACAAAATTATTTTCAGCGTAACCGACTGCAAACTCAAGGAAAGGCTTCTGGAACCCCCCTCCCTCACCCTAGCACAGGCTATAGATATCTGCAGAGCAAAGGCTCTCACAAGTGCTTAGGCTCGTGTTGTGTGTGCAGAAGCAAGCTTGCATACAGTTGAGCAAAAGGAAAGCTGCTAGGGGTGTGCGAAGCGGGCCCTATTTGATTCAGATTCAGATTTGTGATGTGATTTGATTTGTTGATTTGGATCAGTGTCCCTGATTCGATTTGTCCAAATTTGAATCTGAAGATTCGATGCTGATTCAGAGAATCAGCAATTCGGACATAGGCACAACTTTAAAATGTTTTTCCTACATACCTCGAGGTACCAGCGTGGCTTGTGAACACTGTGATGCTGGGGCAAATGGAGCATCCTATAGGAGTGTGGGGGAGACCTCCACGTGCTAGGTGGTGAACCCAGAAGTGGACCAGAAGTACTTCCGGTCTACTTCTGGGTCCACTGGGAAGTGTGCAGGGACCCCACCCTGCACCTCTCCGGCTCGGCAATCAGCCGCGGGGGGACCCCAGGTGCCCCCCAGTGCTTCTGGTCCACTTCTGGGTCTGCTGTAAAGCCTGCTGGAAACCACCCCCCCCTTGCTCCTGTGGACGCTCTGTGCACCCCAGCATTGCAGCATTCATGAGCTGCCTGCTACCTAGAGGTATGTAGAAAAAACATTTAAAGCTGTGCCTATGTCCAAATTGCCAAATCGTTCCGAATTGATTCGGAGGGTTCCAATTCAATTCAGAGAGATTCAAGGGTCCTCTGATTCAATCTGGATTCGGAGATTTGGCCACTGCGTTAGGCCAAATCTCCGCCGAATCGAATCAGGGACCAAAGCTTCACACAACCCTAAAAGCTGCCGTAGCAGTTTGCAAAAGCAAAGCAAACCACCAATGAAGTTTGCTCCACAGGAGGGCCAGCAAGCTGCAAAGGGCAAAGTTTGCAAATGGTGTGGAAGCACACACAAGCCTAGATCCTGTGCAGCTTTTGGAGAAACATGTTACAAACGCTATGGAGTGAACCACTTTGCAAAAATGTGCAAGTCAAAGGGAGAGGCTCCAAAGTCTGCAAAAGTAGTCAGTACCTGGGTGCAATGTCTGCAAAGCAGCACTTACAGACCTTTGATAACCACAATGCCTGGTATAGCAGTCATGATTGCTGGCTTGCCAGTTTATTTTAAGTTGGGTACTGGAGCAGAAACAAACACTATTCCATGTAGCAAAAGCATTGCAAGGAAAAGTATGCAAGACTCAAACTCATGTTACATTAGTTGCATTTGGTGGTACACACATCAAACCAAAAGGTGTAATCATTGCACGCTGCAAATCTGGTGCTAATGAATCTGATTTAACTTGTAGAAGGCTTCCCTTTTTGAGGCTTGGGTTGAGTCCCAGGCTGGAGGATCTGCTGTTTGATTGATGGAGCCCACTCACCAATCTAGAGGCAGCACAAGGGAAGCAATACTGCATCCTTTGGACCCATGTCAGTCAGGTCTGGAGAACTTTGGGGGTGGAGCCCC
>NW_005842894.1:205641-215182 GCF_000455745.1 Alligator sinensis
TTCAGCAGGCTGGGGAATTGGCAAGGGATAGCGAGGAGAGAGAAGCTCCAGAGACGGCCGTCTTCAGGACCCTGCTTGAGCTTCAGCAGTGTGCAAATCAGCACATGGGGATCAGGCTCTAGGAGCCGCACGAGGCAGCTTGAGCCTGTGAACCCAGCAACCAGCTGAGCAGTCGGTGTGCAAATTGGCACATGGAGAGCTGGCCCTGGGAGCAGCTCCAGACTGCTTGGGCCCCACACGATGTGCAGATTGGCATATGGAGAGCTGGCCCTGGAAGCAGGTCAAGGCTGCTCAGGCCTCACCCATTGCCCGGGTCGGTGCATGGAGAACCACCTTGGAAGCAGCTCATGGCTGCTTACATTAGTCCTGGACGTAGGCCAAGTGACTGGAGCCCTGTATTGTAGCTCCACTTGAACTAAAAGAGCCTGGTGCCCAGAACAGGGCCTGGGAAAGGCGAGAACCCCCAGTGTGAGACTGGGGAGTTGGACCCTGCAGGGGCTTGGCTCCCGCACGAGAGAGAGAGCCCTGGGTGCCCAGGTCAGGGCACCGGACCATCGAGGAGAACCAAAGGCACTGCTGGGTAGAGGCTCTTGTGGGATTGGCCACCAGGAGACAAGCCTTGACTTCTCCAGAGAGGAAGCACGAGTTACTGGGGAAGTGGGCCCCACAGGGGAGGCTGACACAGGTAAGAAGGGTCTGCCGCTTCCACCCTCCATTGCGTGGGGAGGTGCTGAGTGCACTCCCTATTTTGAGGTTGTGATTGTGTTAAGAGTTATATAGGTAGGGGTATTCTTTAAGGGGGTTTATATGTTTTATGTATTTTAATGCCTCAGTGTGTATATTGGTATTGTTATTTGTGAAGTTTTAAAGAAATAGTATTGTTAATTTACTTGGGTTATATAGGCTAATATCCCTATGTGTTAAATAGGTTGTAAGTTATTTGTTTCATATTTAGTATTATATGTGAATTGTGGAATATTATATATAGTATTATATGTTAAGCCTTGTAAATAATCTATGTTTTATATTGTCTGTATTTATTCTATAATAAATTGTACATAGTTAAGTACTTGGTTTTGGCCTAGCTCTATAGAGAGGGGAGGAAGCCACTTTAGTAGCTGACCTCAGCACCCTGCCTGACCACCACCACTGTCTTTGGAGGACAAGGCATACCCCCCGGGTGTATCCGGGCTATGTTTTGGGGGCTCGTCCAGGATTCTGGTGGCAGGTTAAGAATTATTGTTGATGCTGTGCCTCTCCGTAGAGCATCATGTCAAGCCCCAATGGTGCCCAGGGCTCCAAGGGAGATGGGACCTGTGGGGCAGGGGAAGTAACCCCTCCAGTGGACTGGATAAATGTCCTTAAGCAGGTGCTTAGGGAAGTGACTGACTCGTCCAACAACAGAGCTGTGTGTAAGAAGCTCAGGACCTTTTCTGGGAGGCTCCCAGTCCCTGTAGGGTAGGAAGGCTTTGAGGCCTGGACTGCCTACTTCCAGGAGACTTTAATTACGTGGCAGATTCCTGAGGAGGAAAAGAGACGTCGCCTCCTGGATGTGCTGAGAGAGCCTGCTTTCAGTATTATATGAACCACTAAACAGCAGGACCCTGGAATCTCCCCACAGCAGTGTCTACATATTTTAAGGGACGTGTTCAGACGATTCATCTCCTGTGGGGGAGTGTAACAGGGGGCCTTCTCAGGGCCGATCTCTGTGGCCCACCCATCTGTTCTTGGGCCAACTGCCTGCCTTCTTGCCCGCCATGCCTTGATGTTAATTGATGTCAATTAAGCCAGAGGCTGCCCATTTTGGTGCCCTGATGCCAGGGGGCGCTCTCTGCAGCTCCTTTCCTCCCCTACACCGCAGCCCCAAGCCTCACAGATGGCATCTTGATGTTCACATAATCACCGGCCCCCACACTGGGCCCCAGAATCATCCTAACAGGACCCCTCCGTGATCCCTCCACTCAGACGGCCTCTCCGCCTTCATTCAGGCTACCTAGCCCCCCGAAACCATTTTCCCCTCTCGGGTGTGGTCTCCCCGGGACCTTCAGCTACCAGCCCTGGCCCACCTCCAGGCCAGTCAGGACCCCAGGCCCCCGGCTCTTGGGCATCCCTCACGGTGGGCCCCTGGCCCTTTTGACCCTCCTGGTCCCGGCCCCAGCATGGGCCAGTCGAGGGTACTCTCTTGTTTGGGTCGGGTCTCTAGCCCCTCACTCTCTCCCAGGGTCTGCCCTCTGGGCCCTTCACCTAAACGGGGTTACCCACCCAGTAGTGGGAGCTAGGGGTTAAGGTGCCCCAACTCACCTTTCACCGGGGTGGTAACTGCCCTGGCATTTCCTGGGGGCTCCCATGCCACTGAGAGCCCCACCAGGCCACCCACTCCCGGCAGGGTGCAGTTTTAGGTCATGCCCAGGACCAGGAGCCTCCAAACCATCCCCTACAGCTCCTCCCTTACCTCCAGATGTTCTCAGCAGCCATCCAGCCAGGCAATGTTGTTGCCTGGCCTCCAGCAGCCAAACTGCCCTGTTTATATAGACAACCCTTGACTCCAAAATGGCTGCCCTCATCAGGCACCTGGTGGCTGCCAGTTAAAGTGGCAGGCACACACAGTGCCCTGCCACAGGGAGCCTATTATGAACTACTTGGGACTTTACAACAGAAAGGAGAGACCGCACCCTCTCCTGCTGGAGCTGGAGCTGCAGTTGGAGCTGGTGCTGCAGCAGGTGGTAGAGCAGGGGGCCCTTACCACCGCCAACACAAATCATGTTTGGCTCTGGCAGGTCCAGATTGGTGCCCGCTATAGTTTGGCCCTGGTGAGGGACCTAAATTTGTCTGGGCAGAAAAGCAACCCACCCAGGATTTGTCCAGCTTATGAGGGAAGTACGAGAGGAGGAGGAAATCCTCCAATTACGGGAGACCATGTGGCCCTCTGAGGAACCCAGAATATGCAAGGGGCCAGTGTCCCAGCTGATGACTGTGGCTCCCCATGGAGAAGCTGCCCCGTGAGGATGATAAGGAATCCCCACCCCCAGTTCTAGCAGCCACCATCACTGGGTCAACTCCCAGAAGGCCTCCCAAAACTGACCAAGGCCTCCCGGGTCCATCCCGGGTGTGGACCCGATCCAGGGCTATGGGATTGTGTTTTAAATTTGGAGAGTATGGCCACATAGTGAGGGAATGCTCAGGGTCTGAGAGTCCTGACTTGGTTTTCCAAAGACAGAAATCCTTGTGGAAGTTGGGAAACGAGGAGGGGATGGAACAAGGGAGTTGGTTCTGCCCCGGGTCTCATCAGACTCCCAAGTCACGGCCGTGAGTGTAATATCTGAAGGGTTAATAGGCCCCCGGGATGAAGTTCCTGTGAAGGTCAATGGGCATCCCTGTACTGTAGTGTTGGACAGTGGGTCCCAAGTGACCGTTTTGTTTGAATCACTGTATAAAGCTCATTTCAACCGTTTGCCATTATTCACTTGTCCGGGTTGGGCTTATGTGGCCTTAGTCAAAGTCAATACCCATATCGCGGGTATGTTAAAATTAGAAGTTGGTTTCCTGCCTCTGTGGCAGGGACTGATAAAGAAGTGGCAACCATTGCCTTGGTGTGCCCAGACCCAGGGTGGAAGCCAGAGGTTCCCCTTATTATAGGGACTAACTCCCGCATTTTCCAGGTAGTGGCCCAGTACTGTAAACAGCAGGTGGGCCCAAGCTGTAGGAAACAAGTAAAGATGCATGCTCTGTGTTCTGAAGCCTATTCCAGGTGGGAATGGAGGAGCACGGAGGGAGGGTTGCCCGTTTTAGGGGAATTACGGTTTGTGGGGAAAAGACCCCAAAGGAATCCTGTGTAGGGACAGAGAGCCCTAACCATTGCCTGCAGTTGGGCTGAAGGATCCGTAGAGGCTGAGGCCATGGTAGTTGAAGCCCCCCCCTGTGGGAAGGGATCTCAGGTGTTGGAGGTGCCCGATGGATTGTGTACTCCTGAAGGGCTGGCCCAAAAGCACATCACTATCATGGTGGTGAATCCCTCGATGCAAGAAGTGACGGTTTGCCCTGGCCAGAACTTAGACACTGTTAGGGAAGCAGAGGTAGCAGCTTTGACTAACCAGCCTGGGTCCACCCTAATAGATCCCAAGCAGTTTTATTTTGGGTATTCCCCTGCACCTGAGGCTTGGAAGGAGCAACTGTGGGAGAAGCTGCAACACTGAACTGGGGTTTTCTCTCTCCATGAATGGGATGTGGAGAAGGCTGAGGGGGTGGAACACCAAATTCATCTCAGTGATCCCCGACCGTTTCGAGAACCATCTCACTGCATCCCATTGACTGAAATGGGAGAGGTCTGGCACCACCTGCAAGAACTGCTCAATCATGGGATAATCACCAAGTCAAAGCCCCTATGCTTCACCCATTATTATCATAGGGAAGAAGAATGGAAAGATCCGCATGTGTATTGACTATAGGGTGTTAAATGCCCCGACAATTGTTGATCAGTATACGGTCTCTAGGGTACAAGAGGCTCTGGACTGCCTTGGGGGCAGTAAATGGTTTTCTGTGTTGGACCTGAGAAGCAGATATTACCAGATTCCCCTCAGAGAGGCGGAAAAGAAAAACTTGCATTCATTTGCCTGTTGGGTTTCTTCCAGTTCGAGAGAATGCCTCAAGGCATTTCGGGTGCTCCGGCCACTTTCCAAAGATTGATGGAAAAGGTGGTCAGGGATATGCAACTCACCCAAGTGCCCGTGTACCTGGATGACCTTATCATGTTTGGGAGGACACTAGAGGAACATGATGAGAGGCTCCTCCAAGTGCTGGACTGGTTGGAAGCTACAGGCCTCAAGCTGGCTATCAACAAGTGCCAGTTTTGCTAGGCCTCAGTAAAATATGTGGGGCACATTGTATATCAACAGGGGATCAATACCAACCCGGACAAGGTATGAGCTGTGACCACTTGGCCCAGACCTACAAACTATCGAGAACTGAAGAGATTTTGGGGATTCACAGGGTTTTACAGGAGGTTTGTGCAGGACTGTGTCACCATTGCCTGGCTGCTGAATCACCTTACCCGGGGATATCAGACAGGGAAAGCTTCCTGCTACTGAAGGACGCTGGAGCACTCCAAAAGAAGAGGGGAGGTGAAGAGTCCTACCCAGCCTTTTGGACCAGAATGGGATGAACAGTGTGAGAAAGCTTTCTGAGAGCTTATTCAGCATCTTACTAATGCTCCCGTGTTGGTGTATCTGGATCCCAAAAGACTCTTTGTTCTTCACACTGATGCCAGTTTATCTGGGTTGAGGGCAGTGCTTTACTAAGTCCATGAGGGGCAAAGGCACCCTGTGGCATTTGCCAGCTGAGGCCTTGTGCCCAGCAAAACTAGATACCCAGCTCATAAGCTGGAGTTCTTGGCCCTGAAGTGGGCAGTGACTGAAAAATTCTGAGTCACTGAATACTTTGCGTGTATGGGACATTTCAGGTATGGACTGATAACAATCTATTAATATACATCTTGACCAGTGCCAGGCTCGATGCCACTGGGCACTGGTGGGTTGCTTCTTTAGCCGACTTTTCATTCAACCTCCACTATGAGGCTGGACATAAAAATATTGACGCTGATGCTTTGTCCCAAATGACTCCTGTGCAGGCTCAAGAAGTGTTATAGCCAGAGGCTGTGAGGTCTCTGCGATCTCCCCATAAGAAGCCCGTCAGGAGAGGGATCGGATGGGGCTCACTTGGCTGAGGTACTGGGGGTACCTCCCAAAGGAAGTCCCCAGGCCTGGAGCCATTACACCATGTTGATCCCTTCAGCATTACCCCAAATTACAGCGGCCAAGTGGTGAGCTAGCCAGGAACATGATCCTGACATTCGAGATGTGCTTCGGGCTTGGAGGGAAGGGACTGTTATGCCCCCTCCTGACCAAGTGGGCACTCCAATTGGGTGGCTCTTGCTGAGGGAATGGGGAAAGCTGCGACTAATAGATGGCATGCTGCATCGGGTGGTACAAGGCTCTGAGGGACAAGAGGTGTTGCAGCTGGTCCTCCCTAGAGAACAGCAGGCCCTAGCCCTGCGGACTCTTCATGGTGACTTCAGTCATATGGGAGTAGAACGAACTCTGGCTTTAGCACAGGAAATATTCTTCTGGTCCTGCATGGCCAAGGATATTAAAGATAAATGCCAAACCTGTGAGCATTGTGCGATCAGGAAAACTCTGCCATCACATACCACTTACCTGCACAGTATTCAGAGACCGCAGCCACTCGAACTAGTCTGCATGGACTTTCTTACTATAGAGGGAGATGGGAATCAAAAGACCGACATCTTGGTAATAACAGACTATTTTACGTGATATGCCCAGGCTTTTGTGACCCTTGACCAGACTGCCCAAATGGTGGCTAAAGGGTTGTGGGAAAAGAACTTCTGTTTTCAGACTGCCCACCCACTTACATTCTGATCACGGCAGAGATTTTGAGAGCAAGTTACTCAAAGAGGTACTGACTATAGCGGGGATACGGAACTCCCATACGACTCCCTATCACCCACAAGGGGATCCACAACCTGAGTGTTTCAACAGAACGCTACTGAACATGTTGGGGACCCTAAGACAGGAGCAGAAGGCATCATGGGGCCAATATCTGTCTTTTCTCATACATGCCTATAATTCAACAAGGAATGATGCCACCAGGGTAAGCCCCTACTTCCTCATGTTTGGGAGGCAGCCGCAGCTTCCTATAGATCTCTGTTTCAGAGTGGAGAAGGCATATGGGCAGCACTTGTCACATGGGCAGTATGCCCAGCAACTGAGAGACAGACTGAGGTGGTCCTACCGCCTGGCTGGAGGCCTAGTGAACCGCAACCAACTGAGGCACAAGCAAAATTATGATGCCCAAGTAAAGGAGCAGGAACTGAGCCCCAAGGATCGGGTGTTACTAAGGAATTTAGGCCTGACCAGGAGACATAAGATAGAGCTCCACCACAGACCCCCTCGGTCTGAGAGATGGGCTAGGCCAAGGACAGAACAAGTTCTTCCTCCTGCTCCAGTGAATGAAGAAGACTCTGACTCAGACAGTGATGGGTGGTATCCCCCCAGAGTTCCATTCCAGCCTACTGCCAACTGCCCCTGGAGGGGATACTCAGACTGGGAGAGCAGGGGAGGCTCCAGAACCCCACAACAGCCCAACAAAAGAGCCACGACCATTGCAGTCTCCCAGGATTGCAAGCCCTGCTGCCAGACCATCCACCTCCAGGGTTGAAAGCCCTGATAGCGGGGATGAAGCGAATGCCCCTGGGTCCCCATGGGGATTGGAATCTGAACCCACTCCTCAAGCCCAGCGTGAAAGGAGGTCAGTTAAATGCCTCACCTAGGATGGCCCTGACTTGCAAAGCGAGGTGCCCATCTCTGCCCCCTGGACTCAATAACTGCAGGGGGCCAGCCCTTCACCGGGATGGTGAAGGGTTCTGCAGGGGAGAGTGTAGGCTTACCTTTTTGGGCCTTGGATTGAGTCCCAGGCTTGAGGGTCTGCTGTTTGATTGGTGAAGCCCACCCACCAATCTGGGGGCAGCACAAGGGAAGCAATGTCTTGCCCTTTTCCGAAGGGAGGGGGCAAGGCACAACTGGACCTGAATTGGAACTGCACCAGCCAGGTCTGGAGAACTTTTGGGGTCCAGCCCCTGAAGCGTATAAAAGGGGAGCGTTCTCAACACACTGAGAGACAACGAGGGACAGCGAGGAGAGAGGAGCTCCGGAGACAGCCGCCCTTGGGACCCTGCTTGAGCTTCAATGGTACATGAATCGGTGCGTGGGGATCAGGCCCTAGGAGCCGCTTGAGGTGGCTTGAGCCTAGGAACCCGGCAAGCAGCTGGGCAGTTGGTGTACAGATTGACACATGGAGAGCTGGCCCTGGGAGCACCTCGAGGCTGCTCGGGCTTCACCCATTTCCAGGGTTGGCGCATGGAGAACCACCTTGGAAGCAGCTCATGGCTGCTCACATTAGTCCCAGACCTAGGCCAAGTGACTGGAGCCCTGTATTGTGGCTCCACTTGAACTAGAAGAGCCTGGTGCCCAGAGCAGGATTTGGGAAAGGGGAGAACCCCCAGTGTGAGACCGGGGAGTTGGACCCTGCAAGAGCTTGGCTCCCACATGAGAGAGAGTGCCCTGGGTGCCCAGTGTGGAGCACCGGACCATCAAAGAGAGCCAAAGGCGCTGCTGGGGAGAGGCTCTTGTGGGATCGGCCACCAGGAGACGAGCCTTGACTTCTCCAGAGAGGAAGCGTGAGTTACTGGGGAAGCGGGCCCCGCAGGTGAGGCTGACACAGGTAAGGAGAGTCTGCTGCCTCCACCCTCCATTGTGTGGGGAGGTGCTGAGTGCACTCCCTATTTTGAGGTTGTCATTGTGTTAAGGGTTATATAGCCAGGGGTATTCTTTAAGGGGGGTTATATGTTTTATGTGTTTTAATCCCTCAATGTGTATATTGGTATTGTTATTTGTGAAGGTTTAAAGAAATAGTACTGTTAATTTACTTGGGTTATATAGGTTAATATCCCTATGTGTTAATTGTGTTAAATAGGTTGTAAGTTATTTGTTTCATATTTAGTATTATATGTGAATTGTGGAATATTATATATAGTATTATATGTTAAGCCTTGTAAATAAATCTATGTTTTATATTGTCTGTATTTATTCTTATAATAAATTGTACATAGTTAAGTACTTGGTTTTGGCCTAGCTCCATAGAGAGGGGAGGATTTCATAGATTTCATAGACATTAGGGCTGGAAGGGACCTCGGAAGATCATTGAGTCCAGCCCCCTGCCCAAGGGGCAGGAAGTCAGCTGCGGTCATAGGATCCCAGCAAAATAAGCATCCAAATTTCTCTTGAAGGCGTTCCATGTAGAACGCCTCAAGATGGCAGGCTATTCCAGATGTTGGGGGCTCGGACAGTAAAGAAATTCTTCCTTATGTCCAGCCTGAAATGGTCTTACAGTAGTTTACAACCGTTCAACCTCATCATCCCTTGGGGCGCTCTGGTGAACAAACGTTCCCCCAGATACTGGTGGTCACCCCTGATAAACTTATAGGTGGCCATCAGATCACCCCTGAGTCCCCTGCGCTTTTCCAGGCTAAATTGCCCCATAGCTCTCAGCCTGTCATCGTAAAGTCTGTTTTCCTGACCTCTGATGATATGCGTGGCTCTTCTCTGGACTCTCTCAAGCTTCTCCACATTCTTTTTGAATTGTGGGGCCCAAAACTGAATGCACTACTCCAGCTGTTGCCTCACCAAGGCTGAGTACAATGGGAGAATAACGTCCTTGGATTTGCTTGAGAAGCATCTATGGATGCAAGCCAGCGTTTTGGTTGCTTTACTAGTCGCAGCATCGCATTGAAGGCTCATGTTCATCTTGTGGTCAAGAGAAGGGCCACTCGTATGGTTAAGGGCTTGCAGACCAAGCCCTACGAGGAGAGACTAGAGAACCTGGACCTTTTCAGCCTCCGCAAGAGAAGGTTGAGAGGCGACCTTGTGGCTGCCTATAAGTTCATCACGGGGGCACAGAAGGGAATTGGTGA
>NW_005842894.1:215586-219842 GCF_000455745.1 Alligator sinensis
CTGACTCCAATGTCCACACCATTAATGAAGATGTTGAACAATATGGGTCCAAGGACAGAGCCTTGGGGGACCCCACTGGTCACACGGCACCACGACAATTGACTTCTGTCAACCACCACCCTCTGGGTCCGACCACAGAGCCAATTTCCCAGCCAGGGGATTGTGGTGGACCCAAGGCTACAGTTGGCCAGTTTCACCAAGAGGTGATCATAGGATACCAGATTGAAGGCTTTTTTGAAGTCAAGATATATGACATCAATCTCTTCTCCCTTGTCCAGGTGATAGGTCACCTAGTTGTAAAAGGAAATGAGATTGGTCAAGCAAGACCTGCCCGCAACAAACCCATGCTGGCTATCCCGCAGGATGTTGGCTTCGGCCAGTCCATTAAGGATGGCCTCTTTAATAAACTTTTCTAAGACCTTCCCTGGAATAGAGGTCAGGCTGATGGGCCTGTAGTTTGCCAGATCCACTTTCCTCCCTTCCTTGAAGGTAGGCACTACATTGGCCTTCTTCCAGTCTTCGGACACTACACCAGAGCACCAGGAGTTCTCAAAGATCTGTGCCAGAGGCTGGACTATGATGCTCGCCAGCTCCTTGAGTACCCTGGGGTGTAGATTGTCAGGGCCTGCTGACTTGAAGGTATAAAGCCTCTCAAGGTGTTCCTTCACGACGTCAGCATTGATGGAGGGCAAGGGATCTCCCTCACCTGGACCTCCCTGTCCCGTAGTGGGCATGGGCGTCCCATGGGACTGATGAAAGACCAATGCAAAGTACCCATTTAATAGGTTGGCTTTTTCCTGGGCATCAGTTGTCAGTTGTCCCACCTGGTTTACCATGGGTCCAATGTTGCCCTTGCTTTTCCTCTGGCTCCCCACATATCTGAAAAGGACCTTTTATTGTCCTTGATACTCAAAGCTGGTTGGAGTTCAGTTGCAGCCTTGGCTTTCCTGGTTTGCTCCCTGCCGGACCGGACCAGTGCAGAGTATTCCTCCTTGGAGGTGACTCCCATCCTCCATCCTTTGTAGGCTTTATTTTTAGTCTCAGGAGGTCTGCTAGTGCCCTGGAGGGCCAGGGAGGCTGCTGTGTCCTCTTGCTGCCTTTCCTCCGAGATGGAATAGAATTAGCTTGTGCGTTGAAGATCACTCCCTTGAGGAGCAACCACTCTTCCTGAACTCCTCTCCCCCTGGGATTGTGGTCCCTTAATGCTTCACTGACAAGCCTCCTGAGCTTAGACAAGCCTCCTGAGCTTTATTAGCTGACCCCTTCCTCAGCACCCTGCCTGACCATCACCACTGTCACTGGAGGACAAGGGACATCCCCTGTGTGTACCCGGGCTACAAACTTTTTACATAACCAACAACAGTGTCCCACCAATACTTGGTAGGGTGGCATGCACCACCTTAGATCTCATCAGAAGATCCCATGGCATGGCTCTGAAAATAGCTACAACCAAGACAGACCTTCTCAAACTATACCCGGACATTTTCGGAGGGTTGGGCCAACTTCCTGGTACCCAGCACATCGACTGGTGGTCGACCCGGTGGTACCACCAGTTGTGCAAGGGGGGTAGTAAAATTTCCTATGCAACCCTAGGCACATTGAAGATCGCCCTCAAAACGCTAGAAGCTTTGAGAGTCATTATGAATGTGAGTAAGCCCACACCCTGGGTCAATAGCCTTGTGATCACACAAAAGAAGGATGGTTCATTACAGCTTTGTTTAGACCCACAAGACCTCAACAAGTATTGAGGCAGCACTTTTCTATTCTCACTGCAGAGGATGTGCAAAAGAGCTTGTCAGGTAAAAAGCTGTTCACCATTCATGATGAAAAGGATGGCTACTGGGAAGTCAATTGGACAAGGAATTGGCAGAGCTATGTACCTTTAGCACCCCATGGGGATCGTTCCACTTCAATTGCCTTCTCTTTAGTATTAAGTCGGCTAGTAAAGTATTCTAACAGAAGAATCATGAGTGCTTTGGTGACAGTCCAGGAAGCCACATAATCATGGATGACATGCTCATTGCGACAGCTACCAAAGAGAAGCATGGTACTATCCTGAAAGAAGTCCTGGAGAGAGCATATCTGAAAGGAGTAAAGTTTAATTAGGACAAAATACAGTTTCTAGTTGACAGCGTTAGGTATATGGGCCATATCTTCTCAAAAGATCGTGTCAAACCAGATGATGACAAAATGGAAGCCATCAACAGGATGCCCCCTCCAACAGACAAAAAAGGCCTTCAGAGACTCCTCGGAACCATTCAGTACTTGGCGCAATACATTCCACATGAGTCCAGCCTGACAGCCCTGCTGGGAGCACTTCTCAGCAACAACGTTATCTGGCAATGGGGACCCGAGTATCAGGAAGCCCTGGATAAGCTCAAGCAAACCATCACAACAGCACCTGTGCTCAGGGACTTTAACCCAGCAGAGCAGCTGGAAATCCAAGTTGATGCATCCAAAGATGGCCTAGAAGCATGTCTGTTTCAGCAGAACCAGCCAATTGCATATGCTTCAAGGGCTCTAAATACAATCTGAGAGAAATTATGCTCAGATTGAATAAAAACTTCTGGCAATTATCTTCGCCATGACAAAGTTCCACCAATATGCGTATGGCACCCAGGCAAGGGTCCAGTCGGACCACAAACCCCTGGAAGTGATTTTTGTTAAGCCCATAGGAAAGGCTCCAGCATGGCTACAGATGATGCTGTTGCAGCTCCAAAAATATGACATCCAGATTCTCTGTACCAAAGGCAAAAACATGTTAGTGGCTGACACGCTTTCTAGAGCCACAACGCTTGCTTCTCTCCCCAAACCTGATTTTTTCCACTCAAAAAAGGTAGTTCACGGTCTGACTGAAATGGAGCCACTCAGTGGCCAGTTAACCAGCACTTAGAGGAGCACACAAAGGCTGACAGGAAACTACAAGCCCTTAGAGCCCAGCATCTTACTGGGTGGCCGAGCAGGCAAAAACAAGTTAAACCTGAACTAAAGCCTTACTGGCCTCTCTCAGACCAAATCTGGATCCAGGATGATTTGCTTATGTTTGGGCCGAAAATAATCATTCCACACGGCGCGAGGACCAACATGTTGACATTGCTTCACTCGCCCCATCAGGGCGTACAGAGGTCGAAAGCACAAGATCGACAAATCATGTATTGGCCTAAGATGACTGCCCACATCGAGCAATGCATTGCAAATTGCACACCTTGTCAAGGGCTCCAACCCAGTACTCAGAAAGAGCCTATGATCTCACACGAGATCCCAGACCTGCCTAGGCTAAAACTGGCAGCAGACATTTTTGACCTACAGGGACAGTCTCATTTGATAATAGTCGACTATTACTCCAAGTACCCTGAAGTTTTGCACCTGCCGGACAAGACAGCTGGCATGGTAATAGCCAAAAAGAAGTCTGTATTTGCTTGCCATGGCATACCTAAAGTAATTGTTTATGATCACGTGCCATTTGCAAGTCACATGATAAAACAATTTGTGACTGACTGGGGCATAATCATCACCCACTCTAGTCCAGGTTACCCACAATCCAATGGTCAGGCTGAACGCACAGTTAAGACCATCAAATCAATGTTTAAGAAGACTTTGCAGGACAGCTCAGGTCTACACGTGGCTTTACTCTATCTCCAGAACTTGCCCATTACAGGTCTTGAATATGCTCCAGCACAGTTTCTGATGGGGAGACTTGTGTGTAGTACCCTCCCTACTACAACGGCAATGCTAACTCCTAAACTACCGTCAAATGCCTCCCACAAGTTGCTGAAACTTCAAAGGTGCCAAAAGCTGCACTATAATCAACAGATCATTCTTGCCCAGCCGGCATGGGGATGGGGAGGAAGGGGGAAGGGGGGTGTGATGCAGCCACTGCATGCATCCCAGGAGGGCATGGGAGGCATGTGCCCCCCGGAGCTGTGCATGGGGCGAAGGCAGGCTGCTGCTGCAGGCTGGGGGTGGGGAAGGTGCTGGGGGTTGGGCCAGGGCTGCACTCAGGGCAGGCAACAGCAGCACTGGGAGGGGGGCTACAGTGAATTTTGGGGTGGCTGCAGCTCTACCTGTAACCCCACTCCCAGTGCTGCCCACCCCAAGTGCAACCCGGCCCAGTCCCCTGCTGGGAAGAGCCCAGTGCTGCCCTAGCCTCAGCTTGCAGTGGCAGCCTGCCCCACCCTGCACGCAGATCCAGGGGCACATGCCCCCATGCCCTCCCAGGGTACGCATAGGGGTGGAAGCCACCCCCCCCCCCCCCG
>NW_005842894.1:219873-229751 GCF_000455745.1 Alligator sinensis
CCTGGACAAGCTGCTTGTGGTTCCAATCTGCTCCAGCTGTGCAGCACCTGCCCCCGCCCCAGCCTCAGCCCCATTCTTTCCATCACAGGGGCCTCAATCTGCATCCCCCACATCCCTTCCCTCCCCCCTTGCCCTTTCTCCCACAACTGGCTTACCAGCTGGATGCTGCTCTTCAAGCTGGCCAGCTGCATATTGGAAATCAGATCAGTATCTGCCAATATTGCTTATTAAATATCAGCTATTGTTATTGGCCCAACAAATCTCTATTGGTGCACCCCTATTAATGACATTATGTAGTGCTGGAAAAAAAAATCTCCCAGAATAGCTTCAGTCAGAGTTGGCAACTCTACTCCATTTCCTACCTCCCAGGACCCCAGCTCAGGCCTCCACACCAACTACCCATTCCTTGTTGACTCCAGTGCTAGAAATGTGTTGCACTGTCACAGCAGCTGTATTGGCCAGGTGGATGGGAGGGGGCAAGAAGGGATAAGACTTTTCCTGGAGTAACATGTGCCCAGGAGCCCAGCTACCCCCATTCCTTGCTGGTTTCTGGTACAGGAAGTATGCTGCCTAAGCAGCTGCTGTGCTGGCAGGGCCATGTGGAGGGGATGGGACTTTCCCTGGAGCAGCAAGCACAGTGCTTTGGCTCCAAGGAGTCTGGTTTACAGCTGACTGTTTACCCTTACCTATCCTCCTTTAACTCCTCCACCTGCCCTTCTCCTTGGGTCTTCTCTTTACTATTTTGTTCCTCCAGCCTCTTACAGAGAGAACTCCCAGCCTAACCTGAGCAAGCACTGCAGGTCAGACTCTCAGTGCAGCTGCTGAGTGAAGCAGCAATCCAAGGCAGATGCATCTTCAGATCCACCCCAGACTCCTTGGCAATACAAGTTCTGGTGTCTTCAAGCATTCATAGCTCCATGACTTCATGGCGAATTTAAATTTTCTTTGGTTAAATTCCAAATCAGAATGAAAACAAGTTTTGAGGTACTGATATCCTCCACAAAATGGAGTTCTGCTTCCATCTCTGCTAACCTTACCTGCAGCAGTATGGCAACAGAGCAGTGGGCAGCCTAGCCTCAAGGTGCCAAAAGCAGAGATGATGAGAACAAGGTTGCGTGGCAATCTCCTTGTCAGACAAAGTCCATTCGGCCACCCTGCCACCTGATTTTCCATGGCCTCTGGCCCCTGCATGCAGGATGCAAATAAAACTAGATTTCATGGGCTGCAACAAGATCTACTTAAATCCTATAGGTTCAGGCATTAGTGCCGAGCAACAGAAGCAGGAGCAATGTCTGTCAGTAATTTAGCCATGTGACTGGCTGCAGACCAATGTGACACTGGTGCAACAGCCAGTACAGGACATGCTGTACCTTAAAAGATTCTTGATTTCGCTTTGTAATAGTCCAAAAAGTCTTGAGAGGAGTGTCTCGGACGGCCCGGGCCGACTCGAGTTACGCTCATACGTCAGGGTGGGCTGGTGAATGGAGAGGCTGACACAACTTATTGGTTGTAAAAAACTTTACTCACGCCGCTTGCAATCATGACGCAGGTGGTCCGGTCGTCGGAACAACCACACGAGTTGCTCCAGCTGGCGGGGCCCAAGCCAGTTAATCCGTCCGCAATTCAAAGCCGGCGGGGAAAGGGGTATGTCGGGGGTGCGCTTGGTGATGGGAAGAAAGATCGATAGGTGATCAGTCTATCGATCGGCAGCCGCAAGTCAGATAACTTCAGAGGCACTCTGCAGCGTGCTCAAAGCTCTTCGACTTGGGCGGAAGTCGCGCGGAATTTTAAACGGCCAGCGAGCCAATTACTAGCCGCCACGTGTGAATAATTTAGCATTAGCCAATAGCAGGGCACAAATTTGCATTCGAATAGCGGGAACTCTTTGCACCGTGCATCTCTGTGCTGCAAAGAAGAAATGCATCCTGCAAAGGAAACTGCAAATTGGCGGGACCTCTCCTGCACGCAGGCTCTTAATTGCAGCAGAACACTCTGCCGTGCAAAGGAGCTCTCATGTGGCCAGGAAATTCCATAGTGCCGAGGCACAAAAATCACTGGGTCGTGACAAGGAGAAAGCTGATCCCTCAGCAAATGTGCATAATCATCAGATTTATCTCCATTCCTGGAAATGCCTGGAGCAGGGCTAGTGTCAGCCAAACTGCTAACCTGAGCCATCAGCTAAGCTCACCAGGGGATGCTCCTTCACTATCAAAGAACTTATCTTTAAAAAGGAAAAGAGTATAGGGTAGAACAAGAGGCAGCATGCACTACAGCTCTATCTCCCCCAAATAGCCAACTGGTAAAAGCATCTGTAGTCAGTGAAGTATACACCACAAAGGGCTAGGGAGACCCATCACTGGGCTGGTGGTGTTTAGAGACCACAGGAGTAGCAATAATGCTTAGAATATTCTAAATATACATTAGAGACCCCACAGGCTGCATCCAGATGTGTGCAGATGTTCAGTATATGGTGTTGCAGACCCATTTGTGGCACCACACACCACTGTTACCTAGCACTGCATGGGGTGTTTTTGACCCTGGGAGATCCTGGGGTCAAAAAAAATCCATGCCAAAAAAAGCGGTGCATTGCCCAAAACCAGAGCTTGGCCGGCAAGAGTCACACTCCAGCTGCTGGCCAGGCTCCCAGCTGCAGAAGCATCATGGCTGCAGCTCCCCAAGGCTCCCAGGACCCCAGGTAAGGCTATTGGAGCCAGCACAGTTGCTGGCCCAAGCCTCCCCTACCCACCTCAGGTAACCTGCTGCGCACCAGAGCGCGGATGCCATGGGCATTCCCTGGGGATGTGGCCCAAGAGTCTAGATATGCACACCACTTAAGACCATCTTAAACTTCCTGGAACATTTTAAAGCACACTGCAGAAACTGAGTACTATGTTGAGCTAGTCCTCCACAAATCAGCTCAATGTTACATGGAGGACTGGCACACAGAGCAGTCCATGTCTAGTGTCTGCTCAGTACTCCAGGTTCCTCACTCTCCAAAACACATATAGGGCAAGATCCAAACTCCCAATCCCAGTTTCCACCCCACAACCCCACCCCCCTATAGACGCTGAGCACTATTTTAATCACCATTTTACTAGGAAAGAGCTCTACCCCTTGGTATAATGGTAAGGCCAGCCTCTCAAAACCTTGCTCTAAAACTGAGTAGTGCTTGGGTTCTCATATGTGGCCTAATCTGGAAAGAGGTAGTTAGTTGTGTTAGTCTGAAGTCCAGCAGAAGGGAGGATATATTTGCACCATATATGCTAGCTAAATCAGACATGCATAGCATAAGCCTTTGTAAGCAGCAGGCTTGCTTCATCAAACGCTGATGGGTCACTGGAGGCAGTCAGGAGTGTTGAAGTGTGTATGCAAGTAAGAGGTTGCTGTGATGGGCACACAAAACATGAAATAATACTAATTAACCCCAGTGATGTTCCTTCTCCATCATTCCCCAGAAACTTCCTGTGTTCTAGTCTACAAGCTCTGGGGGACAGAGACTGCCATCTCCTTTGTGCACCCCTAACAGTGCTTGTTAGAAAATAACATACATGTCACTTTTCCCCAAGCACTTGGAGAATCTGGCACTGATACACCAGTGCTCCCCAATGCAATCATTAGTCTTATAACCTAGGTACTGTACCTCCCTTTATGTTTCTTCACCCATCACTTTCACTTAAAGGCTGAAACTATCTTTAAGAATCATCTACATATTGGGAGCTTCTTTTACAATCCTCTGTATTTATACAGTAGTCCCAGGGATGCAACATAATCCTCAGCACCCAAGAGAATTTCAAGGTATCCTATAACAGCAGTTATGTTTCACCAGACTCAGGTGCACTTCTAAATATACAGGGCAATGACCAAAGCCACCAACCCAAAGCCAAGGTCACTGGAGGCTGTGCCACCTCTAACATATCTGCAAAGCGTGTTGCTCTAGAGGCTGGCTGTCTTTATCAAGTCAGCTCTAGCTCTGATCTCAGCTAATTTAGTAATAGCTGCTTACCTCTCAGGCGGTGCCGGGGCCGAGGCCAGGGCTGGGGCCAGTGGTGATAAAGCTGCCTGTTTGGCACTTGCAGGGCAGTCTTCTCCTGTCCCACCAGACAGGTGTAGTGACACTGGCATACCTGGGAGCCCCAGCCCCAAGGAAGGAATATCACAACCAGTAGGAGAACAGTTGGAAACATCTTGAGCAGAAAAACTTGCTGGGAGATCCTGGCTCTGAGAGACAACTTTTGAAAAGCAGCTCTTTACATTCGAGGGATCCAAAGCAGAGTCTTGTCCAAAGCCCTATACCTGGGGCAGGCGCTGCCCCTGCCCTGCCTATGTGCTTGTCCCCTCTGCCTAGTTCCAGCCCCTCCACTGGGGAAATTATTTGGAATTTGTTATGAAGCATGTTTTTCAGCTGCTTTTGTACTTTTATCCTCCTTTTCCCCCCTTTTTTCAGATGTGGAACAATGGGGGAGGAAGGCATGTAGGCCCCATGCTGAGAGTGGGCAGCTCTGTGACACAGGGGCTGCTTTCTCCACACATCTGTGACATCAGAAGAGCACAGAGGAGGGGGCAACTCCGCCAGAAATCCTGCATGATATTGTGAAGGACTAAATTAAATGGTCAATGGAGAAAGGGAAAGCAGTGTCTTTGTGGCGTCCTTCTCAGCACCAGACATTTCTTACTTTAACCCTTTTCTCTGCAGCATTTATGCCCTCCTTGGAAGCAGGCAAGGGAGATTCAGCCATCCCAGCAAGACTGACTACATAAAAGAATTCCCTATGCTTTAGAAAAGGCTGTTTTCAAACAAAATTGACCATTCCCTGATAGATTTAACCGCTTGTCGGCTGCTTCTTTGTCAAACTGGTCTGAAACTGTACAGCCTGAAGACAGCCTGAGACGTGTTCATTTGTCACAAAGAGACAATGCACTTTAACTGGTTACAATTATATTAATTGCATTGGCTCCAATTATTGCACCATTACAATGCTGAAAATCAGTAGGACTCCTGTTGTCCTTGAGGCTCAACCCAATTTTTGCCTAGCTCTTCCTTTATCTTTTCTTTGTTTTCTGGGGCATTTTATTCATTCAAACAAATTTAACAAATATAACTAGCTCAAATAAATTTGTACCCATTTCTCCACTGGCAATGCATAGGGGGTGCATGGGGATGCACATGCACCCTGAGAGTGCTGGTGCACTCCCTGACAGGTAGTGCTCCCCACTTAGGCGACAGGCAGGGGGGGAGTGCCGGTGCCCTCCATGCGAGCACCAGCCTGGGAGTGGGGGCACCAGGTGAAGCACTGCTGGCACTTCCTGGTCAGTGCGATCAGCTGTGGGGGGACCCCCGAGTTGGCAAGACTGGCCACGGGGGGGGACTCCCCCCCAGTTGCTGACTGGCCACTGGGGGGGCATATGCCCCTCCCCCCTCAGGTGGCACCAGTTGCCCATGCTGTCTATCCAAAGACATTGATCTTCTTAGCTTCCAGGCAGCAGGGGCCTCCTTGATCTGCCCTGCCTGTCCAGGTCAGAGACTTCCAAGGGAAGCCCCCTAGCCAAGACTACGAATACGCCTACGTGCAACCTACTTCCAGCCCCCGATAAGCAGAGCTGTCCACCTCCTGTGCAGTTCCAGAGACCAGGTCAAAATTTCTCCAAAAATTCTAGGGCTGCTGGAATGCATGGTTTTGATAGACAAGGGCTAGTAACAGACTTAATTCTAAATGATGACTTTTCCAAAGGTTCAGAGCTCTCAGTGAGGGAGTTCTGTTTGGCCCTGCTGTGCACAGTTGGAGACAGCCATATAATACATCAGAGGGCTCACCTCCTCACTGATAAATGTATGCATTATACTACTGCATTCTTGTCAGTTCATAGACCTCACAGGCAGAAGGATCCATTAGATCATGTAGCCTGAGCTCCTGCATAGTGCAGGCTGGATAACTTCCCCCAGTGACTCATGCTCTCAGTCCAGCAGCCTTGCAGGTAAGCTAGACCAGGCTACACCCAGTCTTGATTTATTAACCTATATGGTTTATGTACAACTCTACATACCTGTCAAGCAGTACCAGGCAACCAACTGATTTATGCAAATACCTTTAATAGCAGGCAGTCTTAAACCCTATCATACAAATATCAAAATAAAAAAATACCCTTCACAAAATATGAGGCACAGCTTACAAAATATAAGGCACTGTGTAACATAATACAGCTCTCAAAACTCTAAAAAACAACCCGGGTAGCCTCTGGGACAGAGGCCACATCCCTCCCCCCCATGACACAGGCATGGAAGGGAGAGAATGGGGAAAAGGAGGAGGAGAGAACCCCTTAAGGCTCCCAGGCCTTGCCCTAACTCAAGGAAGTGGCCATGCAGCTTCCCTTCAAACCTCAGGGAGCCCTCCCCTGTGGGAAGCCTTCTCCCCAGGTAACTCAACTCCATAGCTGGGAAGGGCTTCCCCCCATCTTCCCAGTTGAGCACCTCTCCCTGGTGAGAGGTTCCTGGCTGCCAGGGCTCTTCTGTCACAGGCCTCGCTCAGGGCCATGGCCTTGCTCAGGGCCACATGCACCAATGTGGCAAATGTTGGCTCCCCTTGTGCCAGGGGTTGGAGGCCTGGGCCGCCTTGTGCAACCCCGGGGCTTGGTCCACTCCTGGAACTGGCCCCTGGTCTCATGCCAAGGATTGGAGACCCGAGCCACCATGATGGGCTCCTGGACACAGTGTGCACCAGCCTGTGTACTGTGTTCCTGATCACTCACCAGGGATCTCAGATGTGAGCTGCCTTGTGCAGCTCCCAAGATCTGGCTCTGTGCACCACTCGTGCACCACATTCCTGGCCACTCGCCTCAGGGGTTGCAGACCTGAGCTGCCTCGTTCAGCTCCCAGGGTCTGACTCCATGCACCGAGCTGTGCACCATTCACCGCGCTCCTCAATGGCAAGGCTGGGAATGCAGCAGCTTGCTGCTCCTGTTCAGTGAGGGGGGTCTTCGGGACTCTTTGGGTCAATGGGCCCTGTTGGCCAGCTCACACCAGCTCCTTCTTTGTTTGTCCTCTTAGATTCATAGATTCATAGATGTTAGGGTCGGAAGGGACCTCAATAGATCATCGAGTCCGACCCCCTGCATAGGCACGAAAGAGTGCTGGGTCTAGATGACCCCAGCTAGATGCCCATCTAACCTCCTCTTGAAGACCCCCAGGGTAGGGGAGAGCACCACCTCCCTTGGGAGCCCGTTCCAGACCTTGGCCACTCTAACTGTGAAGAAGTTCTTCCTAATGTCCAATCTAAATCTGCTCTCTGCTAGCTTGTGGCCATTATTTCTTGTAACCCCCGGGGGCGCCTTGGTGAATAAATACTCACCAATTCCCTTCTGTGCCCCCGTGATGAACTTAAAGGCAGCCACAAGGTCGCCTCTCAACCTTCTCTTGCGGAGGCTGAAAAGGTCAGGATTGGATGGGACCTCAGGAAGTTAAGTTAGAGCAATACTCTACTCAAGGCAGGATCATCCCTAACTAAACTATCACAATCAAGTGCCTGTCTAACCTACTCTTACATGTTCATCTTAGAGTCCACTAGGACTCCAAGATCCCTTTCCACTTCCGTGCCACCCAGCAGGTCATTCCCTAGGCTGTAGGTGTGCTGGACATTTTTCCTCCCTAGGTGCAGCACCTTCTCTGTCCCTTGATGCATCCACCGTGTGCCAGGCACGCTGCTGTTTTTATACCCTCCAGAGGCTCCACCCCCACACCATTGCAAATGGACCAACCAGGGTGAAGAGGGGTATAATCCTCACCCAGGTCCTGACTCGCTTCACCTTGGGTAGCGGCAGGTCCAGCCTCCCTCCAGTTGCTACATGATTGGTGGGAACACTCCACCAATCATTCAACTCCTTTCTAAGCCAGCAAACCAGGCTGTTACTGGCAAGCCTGCCACTTCAGCATTCATTCATTATCTTACCTGTCTTCTCAGCACCCAGGCATAACACTGCCAGTTCTCACAATTTCATGTGTGTTTTGTGGAGCCCTCAGTATCAGAATCAAGGACTCAAGAAAGTGCTGCAGATGGCTTTTCAAGCAAAGATTCTTAACTTACAGGTTTTTGCTTTCCTCTATAGCACGGGGTATGGCCCTGTACCTGGGACCTCTTAAGCATATATTGACAACATTTCATAGAAGCAGAACATTGGATACCATAGTTCCCCTACTTTACCTGTGGCAGGGTAGGGTGCTAGGTCTATGTTGTGTCAGGGTTGATGGTAGTCTGATATAGAGATTAGATTATGGCTGTCTGGGATGGTTTGGATAGGGATGATCCTGTCTCGGGCAGGGGGTTGGACTAGATGAACTCTGGAAGTCCCTTCCAGCCCTACTGTTCTGTGACTCTATAACTGAAACGTGAGCCGTCTCCAAAGGCTTTAGGGAAAAACGTTTTGGGGGGTCCCAAAGAACAGGGAGATGATTCTGTGGTGGTGACTGTGGCATGCACAGTAGGGGGCGCTACTACACAGAACCACCCACCTCAGTGTGCCCGGCACAAAGCCTTGTTTTGGGAGTCTGTCTCGGGGAGCCTACAGCTGGGTGTCCTGTTTCATGGACAACACCCACAAGCCTGAGGTAATGCTGCCAGCACCCAGGCACTGGTCTCTGACAGGGCTCTATGCAGCCTGGGGCACACAGACCCTGCAAACCTTGGGGCTGCTTTGCCCACAGTAATATTTCTGGGTGCTTCTTTCAGCCTGAAGCATCCCTAGATAGCATCAGGAAAAACTGGAAGAGAGTAGAAAGAAAAAAAACCAAACCTTTGCTGGCCGAGCAAGGGGCAGAAGGCCTCCCCCCTCAGCAGCACAACAATACAGGTTGTAACCCAGCACCTTTATTGATCAGGGAGGGGGAGAGGGGGTAGAAGGAGGAAGTAAGAATACACCTTGAGCAAACAAAAGCAATGTGATTTTTTTCAGAGATTGGATATGGTGATCCTTTTAAGACGCAATTGGCCTACACATAATTCCTAACTCTTGACTGGTTTCCAGGTTTTTACTTACAATAAAATCACCAGGCAGCAGCCTTGGATACTTGCTTTAAGTTTTCAAAATGCCTGCGGGAAGGAAGAGAGAGCTCCCCCCCACCCTCTAAGAATTATATCTGGCCAGGTCACCTGATTGACCATCCTGAACCAAGAAGAAAGCAAGGCGAGAGAGCAGTCATCTGGGCTGACCCAAGTGAGGGGCAGAGAGAGGGGGAGGGAATTTCTTCACACCTCCCTGTCCTTTTCTTAAAAGCCTGTGCTCATAGCTTTTCAGGGCTATGTTTAGGAAGGTTTTTCATCAACTAAAGAAAACCACATAACCCATAGAACTAACTACAATGACAATACATATAGGACACAAGGAAAATCTGGGGGTTTCATGTGCCAAAGCACTTTGGGATGGTCCTGCATTTTTCTGCCAGAATCTTTTCCTTTCCAGAGTCTTTTCTGGACAGTGAGTCTGCCACCACATTCTGGCATCTCTTTATGTGTTCCATTTTCTTGTTGAACTCCTGAAGCTGCCATGCCCACTCTTGAAGCTTGGCATTGGTGTTCTGCATTGTCTGTAGCCATTGAAGTGGGACATGGTCTGTTAGGACAGCGAACTGCTGTCCCCACAAATAGGACCTCAGCTTGTTCAGTTCCCAGACAATTGCCAAACACTCCTTCTGCACAGAAGATAGGTTCCATTTGCATGGGGCAAATTCCCTGTTTAAGTAAGCCACTGGGTGTTGTATCCCTTTGTGCTTCTGCAGGAGCACAGCTCGAAGTCCGGTGTCTGAGGCATCAGTGGCCATGCAGAAGGTCTCATCATAGTCTGATATCCTCAAAATAGGCTGTCTGATCAGGGCAGCCTTCAAGATGTCAAAT
>NW_005842894.1:230003-233908 GCF_000455745.1 Alligator sinensis
GCTGACATTCCTGCGCCCAGTTAAAATGATCTGTCTTGTCAGCTTGTGCAGGGGAGCGGCTATTGCCCCAAAGGTGGAGGGGACAAACCTTCTGTAGTACCTGGCTAGGCCAAGAAAAGCTCTGACCTGCTTCTTAGTTTGTGGGGGTGGACAGTCTCTAATGGCCTCATTTTTTTTCCACATCGGGGTGATAGTGCCTCTCTGCCCACACAATGTCCCAAATACACCACTTTGGGCAATACCAACTGACATTTTTTTGCTTTCACTCTTAGTCTAGCCTCTTTAATTTTTTCCAGCACGGTGGTTAGATGAATCAGGTATGAGTCAAAATCCTGGCTAAAGATAGTGATGTTGTTGATATAAGCCACTGCAAACTTCTTGAATCCTTGTAGCAAGTTATTAACGAGTCTTTGAAAGGAGGCAGGAGAATTGTGCATACTGAACCGGAGGACTGTGAACTCAAACAGTCTCAAAGGCACAGTGAAGGCAGACTTGGCCGTAGCATCCGGATCTAATGCCATCTGCTAGAACCACTTGGATAGATCAAGAGTAGAGATAGAATCATAGAAACAGAGAACTGGAAGGGACCTGTAAGATCATCAAGTCCAGTCCCCTGTCGTAGGCAGGAAGTTGTTGGGCTCAGATGAGCTCAACAAGGTGCCTATCTAGCCTCATCTTGAACACCTCCAAGGAGGGTGATTGCACCACCTCTGCCAGGAGTGTGTTCTGGATTCTGGTGACCTTGACAGAAAGGAAGTTCTTTCTTATATTTAGCCTCAATTTACCCTCTTAGCTTATGCCCATTGGTCCTCATCCTCCCTTGGGGTGCCTTCCTGAAGAGTTGCTCCCCTAGACCACAGTGCTCACCTCTGATGTACTTGTAGGTGGCTATCAAGTCACCTCTTAGCCTTCTCTTACTCAGGCTGAACAGGCTCAGTTCCCAGAGTCTCGCCTTGTAGGGCCTATCCTCATGCCCTTGACCATACAAGTAGCCCTTCTTTGTACCCTCTCAAGCTTATCCATTTCCTTCTTGAAGTGCAGTGCCCAGAACTGCACACACTACTCCAGTTGAGGCCTCACCACTGCCAAATAGAGAGGGAGAAGCACCTCCTTGGATCTATTGGCTACACATCGGATGATGCACACCAGAGTTCTATTGCCCTTCCAGCAGCCTCATCACACTGCTTGCTCATATTCATATTTTGGTTGATGGTGACCCCCAGGTCTCATTCAGATACTGTGCCAGCCAGTGGACCACCACCCATTGTGTAGTTGTGGTGAGGGTTCTTCCTACCCAGGTGAAGGACCCTGCACCTATCCCTGTTAAACTTCATCCGATTTTGTTCCGCCTAAGATTCCAGTCTGTCAAGGTCATCCTGGATCCTGGCCCTATCCTCCAATGTGGCTGTATTTCCCCACAGCTTGGTATCTTCCACCCAATTAATCACTGAGCTCTCCACCCCTTTATCCAAGTCATTAATGAATATATTGAAGAGCACGGGTCCAAGCATTAATCCCTTGGGGACACCACTGGAGATGGCCCTCCCAGATGAGGCTAGCCCATCAATTACCACCCTCTGGGAGTGGTCTCTGAGCCAATTGTCCACCCACCTCACTGTAGACTGGTCCAGCCCAGCAACCTCCAGTTTGCTTGAGAGTATCCCACGGGAAACAGAAGCAAAGGCATTACTGAAGTCTAAGTAAATCGTGTCAACCTCATGTCCCTCATCCAGATGGCTAGTTACCTGGTCGTAGAAGTACATAAGGTCTGTCAGGCATGATCTACCCTCAACAAAACCATACTAGTTACTTCTTTACACCCCATCAGTTACCAGCTTGTGATTGATGGCCTCCTTAATAATTTTTTCAAAGATTTTACCCAGGATTGAGGTCAGACTGACCAGTCTGTAATTTGCTTTTTTGAAGCTGAGCACCACATTGGCCCTTTTTCAGTCATCTGGGACCACTCCCAAGTTCCACAACTCTGAAAACAGCTTGGCCAGTGGCGCTGCTATAAGCTCAGGCAGTTCTTTCAGGACTCTTGGGTGCAGGTTGTCAGGCCCAGCAGACTTGAAAACATCCAAGCATTGTATGAGATCCCTCACCTATTCAGGACTGATTTCATGCAGCCTGTTGTCTTCCCCAGGCTATTTAGGAGTTCTGCTTTTTCACGGGCATCAACTGTGGGCTGCTCCTGAGTATTCATTGGGGTCCTGCAGTAGCACCCAATTTTTTCTTGCTCCCTATGCATCTGTAGAAGGACTTTTTGTTGTCCTTTATTCTGGTTACCAGCTTGATCTCTATGTCTGCCTTAGCCTTCCATGTCTCATATCTGCAGGCCCTGGAGATACAGGTGTATTCCTCTTTGGTTACCTAGCCTTTCTTCCAGTGCTTGTATGTTTCTTTTTTCTTTTTCAGCAGCTTGCTAACATCCCTGTTGAGCCAAGCCGGTTTCTTGGCTCCTTTCCCACTTTTTGTCTACATGGGGATGTCCTGTTTTTGAGCTTCAAGAATTGCCTTCTTAAGGAAGCACCACTATTCCTCAACTCCCAATCATCTAGTTGCTGGCTGCAGAGGGCCTTTCCAACTAGCCTCTTGAATTTGCCAAAATCTGCTGTCTTGAAATCCAGGATTTCTGTTCTTCTGACTGATTTCCCAGTCTTATGGTGGATGGTGAACCACTGTAAGATGAACTTGGCTTGGCCCAGACTCCTGTCTAGCCAGGAGTCCATCCTGGGTACAGGGTAAGTGTTGGGGGTGGTGATCGCATTCAGCTTCCTGTAGTCCACACAGAACCTGATGAATCCATCCCGCTTTCAGATGAGCACCATGGGGCTTGCCCAGGGACTCAATGAAGTCCGTATTACCCCTAGCTCTAGCATAGGGATAGGCAACGTTTTTTGGTTAGAGTGCCAAAAAAATCACAATGTCTACCTTGTAAGGTGCCAGAGTGCCGGCACACCACAAAAACAAAACTGGGGCAGAGGAGGTACATGGCAGGATGCACTACATATTTAATACAATTAATCATCATTAATGTTGCCTTTTGTTTTTTTTTACAGTAAATACCAGGCTTTCTTAAAATTCAAAACTAGATGACAATAAATAAAACTTCATGAACTGCCTTGTACTTGTGAATTTTTTTTCTTGTTAAGCATGTTGTGTTGAGGGGGAAGAGAGGGAGAGAGGAGCAGGGAGCAGTAGGCACCAGGGGAGTCACCGCGGACAGGCTGGCCTGGCCAGGCCCTTGGAAAGGATGCAGCTGGAAGACAGCTGGTGTCAGGCAGGGAGCAGAGGCTGCTCCAGGGCTCCGCTACTCAGGCCACAGCAGGGGGGTAGGGGGGCCCAGCAGCAATGGAGGTGGGGTCCAGCCAGCCCGTGCAGATCTGCAGGGATGGGACGCAGCCACCCTGCCCACGAAGGGATGCTTCCTGGATGTAGCAGAATGCTGGGCTCAGGGGGCTCCCTGCTTGGTCTCTGTGTGTGCCGGGTACATTGCAAGTGGGAGCTTCAGCCGCAGGCTGTTCCCCAGGCTCTGGGAACAGCCACCGCAGTCGGTGCTCAGAGCCAAGCCAGCTGGGAGTCTGCAGTGCAGTGGCTCTGTGGAGTGCCTGCCCCAGCCCTGGCCCCTTGAGGGGAGCTGCAAGTGGGCAAGGCCAGGACATGGGCAGGCTGAGGCAGGTGGCCGTTCCCAGGCTCCAGGGGGCTTCAGCGGCCAGACCCCTGCACTGGGGATGGCTCTGCCCTGCCTGCACTGTGCCCAGCATGCAGGGAGGCCAATCCCAGAGAGGGAAGCCCCCTGAGCTTGGTGTCCTGCCCCTGCCAGGTAGCATCCCCACGTGCGCAGGGTTGCTGCGGCCCATCCCTGAGGAGCTGAATGGGCCCGGGCCAGGCTCCACCACTGG
>NW_005842894.1:233918-238315 GCF_000455745.1 Alligator sinensis
CTGACTGGGCTGGCTTGCCTGCAGCACCTTCCCCCATGCTGCCCAGATCCTGTCCCAACCGCCTGGCCCCAGCACTTGGCACCTCAGTGCTGCTCCAGACGGGACAGGGTGTTTGCCTGCCTGGGCAGCTCCCTCCAGGGGTCAGCAGGGCTGGAAAGTGCGGCCTGGAAGCAAGGGACGGGGGCAGTAGAACAGACAGCCTCCCTGCCTGAGTTCTTCTGGCTCTGCCCCGGTGCCTGCCACGGCATTGGGACTTTTGGCTGCACAGCCCGGAGCAGTAACTTAAAAATAATAATAATAATAAACAATTTCTTTGTGTGCCTCCTGGCATGCTGGGAAAAATGTCTCCATGTGCCACTAATGGCACGCATGCCAGGGGTTGCCGACCCCTGCTCTAGCCTGTCGGAGAGCTCACATCTTATCTCCTCCAATCCCTTCCCATTGACTGGGTAGGGCATTGAATGGATGAGGCAATGGCTGCCAGTGTCTATAATGTGTACTGCCAGGTCTGTCCTACCTGGTTTCTTCAAAAACACTGGTTCAAAGTCTCAAAGATCTTTACACAGCTTCTCTCTGTCCTGAGGGGGAAGATGATCAGGCAGGGGAAGCTCCTCTACCCCTGAATCCACCTCCCAATCAGCATACAGGACTGACTCCTCTTCTTCCTCAGGGGATACATCAGCAGACAAAATCCAAAGTATGACATCATTCCTGTCATAGTAAGGTTTGAGCATGTTTAAATGTACCACCTTAGACTCTTTATCTGACTTATTCTGGGCAACAACATAAGTCACATCATCCAGCTTGTCCTGGATGATATAAGGACCCTCCCAAGCTGCCGGAAGCTTCCCCAACTTTAATGGTAGGAAAACCATAACCTTATCCCCCGGCTCAAAGGTACCCCCTTGCCATACCAGACACTCTGCTTCTCCTGGGCCTGGGCCAGGGAGTCTCATACCACCTTCATTATGTTAACCAGCTTCTGATGAAAGTCTAGCACATATTCTACCACCAATATTTTGGAGAAGGAGATCTTCTCTTTCCACTCCTCTTTCACAAGATTGAGATGGCTCCTAACTCACTTCCCAAACATCAGCTCGAAGGGTGAGAACCCGGTAGACTCCTGGGGTACCTCCCTGTAAACAAAGAGCAGATGTGGAAGCTTCTCATTCCAGTTGTTGTGGTGAGAGTCCACATAAGCCCTCAGCATACCCTGCAAGGTTCCATTGAACCTAGCCCATTGGTCTGGGGGTGATGGCTGTAATCTTGGGGTGTCTAACCCCACAACACTCCACAGGCACTCCATCACCTCTGCCAGGAAGTTCCCACCCCTGTTAGTCAGGATCTTGGAGGGGAAACCTAACTGGAAAAAGATTTTTGTTAGTGTGTCAGCAACCACGGGGGCCTCTATAGAGGTTAGGGCACTTGCCTCCAGGTACCGTGTTGTGAAATCCACAACAGTTAAAATATATTGCTTCCCTGTCTGAGCCTTATTCCTAAGAGGGCCCACAATATCTATCCCCACTCTTTGGAAGACATGACCATTGATAGGCAGAGGTTGCAGGGGAGCTTTTCTCTTATCTCCACTCTTGCCCATCTTCTGACACATCTCACAAGATCTGTAATAACCTGTCACATTCTGGGCTAGCCTGGGCTAATAAAAGTTTGCCAGCAGCCCATGCTGCACACGCATGCACATGCATGCACCCCCTACACATTGCCAATGGGGTCTCCCTTCCCATCTTTTTGGAACCTTTTCTGGTCCTTCCCAAAGTAGGGAGGCCTTCTGTCCAGCCCCTCCCAATTTAGCAACAGCTAATCAGTAATATCAGCAGCCTCACTGGCTGACATGGGCTCCTTATCCCTGACTAGGTGTTTAATCTCCTGAGGACACCTGAAACAGAATTGATCTACCATGATAAGGTATAGTATCTTATCTCTGGTGTCAGCTTTGGTTCCACAACCGGGCCACAAACTCAGCCATAGACTTTCCCAGTTGTGGAACAACTGTGCAAAACTTCCTGAAATGATCTGGACCCAACCTATACCTCTTATGCACAGCCTCTTTAAAGATGTCATAGTCATTCACCAACTTGGTGGGCAGGCTGTTCAGGATAACAGACATGTTGCCTGTTACCAGCCCAGCTACATATCTTATGTACTCCTTTTTTTCCAAGTTCCACGGGTGTGCTTGGTTTTGAAATGGGTCAGGAACACCTCTGGATCCTCTTCATCCTTGTATAGGATGGAGTCCTTGGGGGTCACCTTGGGGGGTACAGCTTACACTGTCCAGTGCAGCTCAGCCTGAGCCACAGAAGTCTGAGGGATCCCAGCACTACCACTATGTGGGATCACACCACTTCACTATGCAGAGCCACCTGCCTCACTGTGCCAGGCTCAAAACCTTACTTCGGGAGTCTCCCTCAGGGAGACTACAGCCAGTTTTTCCACTTCCTAGAGAACACCTGCAAGCCTGGGATAACGCTGCCAGCACCCAGGCACTGGTCTCTGACAGTGCTGTATGCAGCCTGGGGCACAAAGACCCTGTGAACCTTGGGGCTGCTCTGCCCACAGTAATATTTCTGGGTGCTTCTTTCAGCCCAAAGCATCCCTACATGGCATCAGGAAAAACTGGAGGAGAATAGAAAGAAAAAAAAAAAACTTCATTAGCCAAGCAAGGAGCAGAAGGCCTCCCCCCTCAGCAGCACAACAATATAGGTTGTAACCCAACATCTTTATTGATCAGGAAGGAGGGGGACAGGGTAGAAAGAAGAAGTCAGAACACACCTTGAGCAAACAAAAGCAATGCGAGTCTTTTCAGAGATTGGATATGGTGATCCTTTTAAAGCGCAATTGGCCTACACATAATTCCGAACTCTTGGCTGGTTTCCAGGTTTTTACTTACAGAAAATCACCAGGCAGTAGGCACCAGCCTGGGGTGCCTTCCTGAAGTTTTCAAAATGCCCACTAGAAGGAAAAGAGGGCTTTCTCTCCTCCCCCCACCACCTAGGAATTATATCTTGCCAGGTCACTTGATTGACCAGCCTGAACCAAGAAGAAAGCAAGGAGAGAGAGGGGTCATCTGGGCTGACCCAAGTGAGGGGCAGAGAGAGGGGGAGGGAATTTCTTCACAATGATGAGTCAGTAGGGGGGTTACCTAGGCAGGTGAGGCAAAGTTTGATGCATGCCTGCTTTAGATGGGTTATGTTGGGGCCAGGCACCCCAGCATTGTTACTGGCACTGGTGTAAAGAATAGCTAATAAACAGGAAAAGAGCTGTCCAAAGGCCAATGCCTACTATAACAGACAAGGTAAAAATCATCTAGCATGATAACCTATTGAAAGATTTCTTCTGAACAATGCACTCCCCGGAATGCATGGAAGAGTAAAATCCTAATTCTTGTAGTGTGATGGTGGATGGATGCCCATTTCAGTGAAACAACCAATACATTGCCTGGTACACACAAAACAAACATAGACATGGGTCATAGTGTAATGCATGCTCAACTGAGACTTGATCATCAGGACATGGAAGTAACTTGGGAGTTATTAATATACTTCAAAACAGACTCCTAGGACACTACTACATCAAGGGTAACCACTGAGAAGCAGGTTTAATCTTGCTCCCACATCAAGATGCATGAAGTACTTTGTACAGTATGAAATTATAAGACCAGCCTCCTAACCCAAAGGAAAATACCGGTGCATCCATATAACATAAGAGCTGCCATTTACTGGGTCAGACCATAGATCCGTCTTGTCCAGTATCCCGTGTCACACAATAGCAGAGAATGGATGCTGAAAAGGAGAATGAATTGGGTACGACCAACACTTTTTTTTACCACTTAGGTATCTAGTTGAAAAACTGCCAAGTGGTAGGTGCTATATTCTCTTAATGATGATATAGATATGCTGGGGTACAACAACATGTTTTGCATGTAAGCATGTTGTAGGATTCATGCTTAATGTTCATGCTCCAAATAAATATGACAAAGGGGATGTTGCAATATACAGCTTCTCAAGACTGGGCATTAGAGTATGGTTTCTTCAAGGAAAATCTAGTGCTTTTCATCCAGGAGGTGTTTTCTCCAAGCAGGCACCATAGGTATAGTAAAATAATAAAGTTAAGTTGTTGCAATGTCCTGACTCGCTCCCTCCTGAAAAATGTTCCAACACCAACACCTCCGAGTCTAGGAACTTCCCTCCAAGCTGACAGGGATTTTGAAGAAATACTGGATAAACTGACAACAGTCCAAGAAACACAGAACAGTTCTCTTAATCCAGAGTTATTCAACCTACAATTTGTGGGCTGGACCCAGTCCCTGAACCAAACAGGGGATCATGGCTTGCTGATTGGATCAGCAGCAAACATCTCAGTCTGGTGCAGCTGTTTTCCTT
>NW_005842894.1:238325-246331 GCF_000455745.1 Alligator sinensis
TTCCAGAGCCCTCTTCTTTTTTGTCCCCTCCCTCTAATATAGGCAGACATTTCTGCAACTTCTTTCCCCAGCCAGCAGATCGTGGTGAGGTCAAGGCCACAGTTAGTCAGTTTTGCCAAGAGGTGATCGTGGGATACCAATTGGAAGGCTTTTTTGAAGTCAAGATATATGACATCAATCTCTTACCCCTTGTCCAGGTGATAGGTCACCTGGTCATAAAAGGAAATGAGATTGGTCAAGCAAGACCTACCCACAACAAACCCATGCTGGGTATCTCTCAGGATATTGCCGTCAGCTAGTCTGTTAAGAATGGCCTCTTCCATAATCTTTTCCTAGACCTGCCCCAGGATGGAGGTCAGGCTGATGGGCCTATAGTTTGCCGGATCCACTTTCCTCCCCTTCTTGAAGATAGGCACCACATTGGCCTTCTTCCAATCTTCGGGCACTTCACCAGAGCACCACGAGTTCTCGAAGATCCGTGCCAGGGGTTGAGCTATAATGCTAGCCAACTCCTTGAGTACCCTTGGGTGTAAACCATCAGGGCCGGCTGACTTGAAGGTATCCAGCCTGTCAAGGTGTTCCTTCACGAGGTTAGCTTTGATGGAAGATAAGGAATCTCTCTCACCCGGGCCTCCCTGTTCTGCAGTAGGCAGGGGCGTCCCATGGGACTGGTGAAAAACTGATGCGAAGCACCCACTTAGCAAGTTTGCTTTTTCCTGGGCATCAGTTGTCAGTTGTCCCATCTGGTTTAGCAGGGGTCCAATGTTGCCCTTGCTTTTCCTCTGGCTCCCCGCATATCTAAAAGAGGACTTTTTTATTGTCCTTGATATTTGTAGCTAGCTGGAGTTCCATTGCAGCCTTGGCTTTCCTGGTTTGCTCTCTGCAGATCCAGACCAGTGCAGAGTATTCCTCCTTGGTGGTGGATCCAGTCCTCCATCCTTTGTAAGTCTTTCTTTTAAGATGCAGAAGGTCCACTAGTTCCCTGGAGAGCAAAGGGGGCTATTGTGCCCTTTTGCTGCCTTTCCTCCGAGACGGGATATACTTTGCTTGCGCATCCAGGATTGCTCCCTTAAGGAACAACCACTCGTCTGAACTCCCCTCCCCTTGGGGTCGTGGTCCCTTAGGGCCTCACTGACTAGCCTCCTTAGCTTGTCAAAGTCAGCTTTCCTGAAGTCGAGGACTTCTGTATTTCTGACTGACTTGCCAGCTTTACGGCGGATGGTGAAGGTGATCAGCTTGTGGTCACTGTCACCCAGCTTCCCTTCGATCATTTGGTCATTGATTAGGTCATCCCCAGTTGCCAGTACCAGGTCAAGCAGTGCTTTACCTCTCATCGGCTCGTAGACCTCCTACATCAGATAGAGGACATCCACGCACGAGAGAAAGCTTTATGACTGCTTGGATTTGGCTGAATGCTCCTCCCACAAGATGTCTGGGTAATTAAAGTCTCCTATGACAACCATACACTGGGAGCGCGCAGCCTCAGCCAGTTCCCTGGCAAACTCCCAGTCAAGGTCTTGATCCTGGGTAGGGGGTCTGTAGTAGACTCCCACCATAGTATCCCCTGAGCCGTGTTCCCCATGGATGTTAACCCAGAGGGTCTCCAGTTGTCCATCATGGGTGCCAATGTTGGCTTGCAGGGATGCGTAGCTCTCCTTGACAGAGAGAGCTACACCCCCGCCCCTTTTGTCCACTCGATCCCTCCTGTACAGGGTATAGACATCTATACCCTATTTAGCTTTGGGCATTTAGCAAAGGACTTTAGCATTGCCTGTTGTTAGCACCCCAGGGCAGCCTGGGGGCATTGTAGGGTTTGATGGCAAGCGGGGTTTTCTCCCTCCTTGTAGGTGGATAACATAGTGTCTATGCTGGGACCTAGGCCTCCTCCAGAGGGAGGGAGATGGGGTAAGAAGGGATAGTAGCAGCCTTTAGTACAGGAAGCCCTGGAGGCCTTATAGAATTTGTCCAAGTGTCTGAAATTCTGCAGCTCCCAGTCCTGCCAGCTGCCCGGTACAAGGTGCTGGGTCTGGTCAGTGCCCAGGCCTTGACTTGTGGCAAGCAATATATGTGCTGCAATGTGATGATGGGGCCAAATGGGGTGTACCCAAGGGTGCTGACTGATGTGATTGCAGAGTGACTGGCCATTATCTTTGAAAACTCATGGCAATCAGGAGAGCTCCTGGATGATTGGAAAAGGGCAAACATCGTGCCTATCCTGAAGAAAGGGAAAAAGAAAGATCCAAGGAACTAGAGACCAGTCAGCCTCACCTCAGTCCCTGGAAAAATCATAGAGCAGATCCTCAAAGAATCTATTCCTAAGCACTTGGAGTAGAAGAAGGTGATTAGGAACAGTCAGTATGTATTCATCAGGGGCAAGTCATGTCTGACCAACCTGATTGCCTTCTGTGATGACATGACTGGCTCTGGGGTTGCAGGGAGACCAGTGGATGTGGTATACCTTGATTTTAGCAAGGCTTTTGATACTGTCTCCCACAACATTCTTGCAGGCAAGCTAAGGAAGTAGGGGCCGGATGAATGAACTTTAAGGTGAATAGAAAACTGCTTGGAGCATTAGGCTCAGAGGTAATCAATGACTCAATGTTTAGTTGGCAGCTGGTATCAAATGGAGTGCCCCAGTGGTAAGTCCTGGGGCCAGTTTTGTTCAATGTCTTCATCAGTGACCTGGAAAATGGTACAGAGTGCACTCTTAGCAAGTTTGCAGATGATACCAAGCTGTGGGGAATAGTAGATACCCTGGAGGATAGGGCTAGAATTCAGTGTGGCCTAGACAAATTGGAGGACTGGGCCAAAAGAAATCTCATGAGGTTCAATAAGGACAAGTGTAAAGTCTTGCCCTTAGGCCAGAACAATCCCATGCATTGGTACAGGCTGGGGACTGACTGGCTAAACAGCAGCTCTGCAGAAAAGGATCTGTGGGTTACAGTGGACAATAAGCTGAATATGAACCAGCAGTGTGCCCTTGTTGCCAAAAAAGTCTAATGGCACACTAGGCTGCATTGGTAGGAGTGTTGCCAGTAGGTCCAGGGAAGTGAATTATTAGGCCTGTGTGAAGCGGCTAGTATTTGCTTCAGATTTGGCTGATTCAGAGGACAGCGATTTGAATCACTGTCCTGAATTGATTCAGCTGAATCTCCAAATGGGACAGGTCCCACCCCTGCCCGCTTTCCCAGCCCCAGCTCCCACATCAAGGAGTCCCCAGAAGCCCCAAGGCCACTGCAGCAGCCGGTGAGTGTGGGCTTTTCTTTAAAAAAAAAATAATAATAATAAAAAAAAAAAATTGGGAGCTGGGACCAAGCAGGGAAACCATGCAGGGGCTGGAAGAGTGGGTGGGGGTCCCGCCATGGTCTCCTCTCCCCTCCTCCAGCTCCCTACTTACCAGCATAGAACGGGGACTGCAGCGAGCAGGGACTGCCCGAATCTCTGAAGCTCTCCGAATCTTTTCTGAATAAATTTGGAGAGCTTCAGATCTATTCAGACCTTTTTATTGGTCTCCTGATTTGATTTGGATTCAGAGATTCAGCCACCAAATCAGGCCGAATCTCCTCCGAACTGAATCAGCACCTGAAGCTTTGCACAACTCCAGTGATTATTCCCCTCTACTCACCACTGGTGAGGCTACATCTGGAGTACTGTGTTCAGTTTTGGGCTCCCCACTACAGAAAAGCAGTGGACAAACTAGAGATAGTCCAGCAGAAGGCAACAAAAATAGTTCAGGGGCTGGGGCACGTGATTTCTGAGGAAAGACTGAAGGAATTGGGCCTGTTTAGTCTGAACAAGAGAAGACTGGGAGGCGATTTAAATAGCTGCCTTCAACTACCTGAAGGGGGGTTCAAAAGAAGATGGAGCTGGACTGTTCTCAGTGGTGGCAGATGACAGAACAAGGAGCAATGGGCTCAAGTTGCAGCAAGGGAAGTTTAGGTTAGACATTAGGAAGAGTTTTCTCACTAGAAGGTAAAACACTGGAACAGGTTACCAAGAGAGGTGGTGGAATCTTTGTCCTTGGAGGTTTTTAAGACCCAGCTAGGCAAAGCTTTGGCTGGGATGATCTAATTGGGGCTGGTCCTGCTTTGAGCAGGGGGTTGGACTAGATGACCATCTGAGGTCCCTTCCAACCCTAAGTTTCTATGATTCTATGATGGGGAATCTTAAGTTTCATATAAGGAAGGTCCAATGCAGGCTAGGCAACCTCTTTACTGCTGTCAGATGTGTGACTTGCATGGGTATATCCCAACCTACTCCCAGCTGCAGTACCATGGAAGCAAATAAAGGTAGAACCAAAGACTGGCTACCCAGCATCTGTTAGGACACATGCTTAAGTAGTTGGCCCATTTTACGATCCCTGCTGTTTTGTTCTCACAGCCATGCTAGCCAAGCTAAAGCCCATACATGTGTGTCTACCTGGGGGGGGCGGGGGGGGGGAAGTCCCACCTGGAACTACAGTGTTAGCACATACTAGGATCAAATGGCAAAAAGGCCAGACTGAAATGATAAAGCATTGTCTGTTTTTTCTGCTCTTCCCCGTGAGGGGGGACTCTCTAGACATATCACAGGTCCTGCACATTCTGAAGCTGCAGTTGAGGAATTCATGGCACAGGGAGTCTGGGTTACCCACCCAGGTTCTCAGAGAGAAGAACTGACTGAAACAGAACCTGAATGACCTCCACCCTCTTCCCTAGCCAGCATGTGTTGGTATTTCTTGATTAGACCCTTCCCATAATGACTGGAGGCTTTATGATCCTCTGTCCTTTGCCCCTATCTAACTCCTGGCAAGGGTTGTGTCCTCATCAGATTGCTGCTTGCTTACACTGCTACTCAGAAGCCCCCTGGCCATCCCATGGGGTCACCTGTGATCCTGGCCTGGGTGAAGTGGGGCAGGTGCTGTGCAGACACACTCTTGCTCAGCAGGCAGGTAGTCTCAGCTCAGCGCCAAGCAGCATGGGCCTTTTTTCTCTGGGACTGACCTTTAAATTGGTCCCTAATCATCCCCACAGGGAACTGAGCTTTCACAGGCCTCCCGAGGAGATGTCATTTTCCCTGAGCCTCAGGCCTTTGTTGGCCTGGGCTGTAATCTGACAGCTCGAGGGGAGTAGAACACATCAAGGGCAGCTCAGAGGGCCCCATGCTCCCTCCCTGCAGGTGAGCAACTTCGGGGAGGCCTTTCTGTTTGAAAAAAAAACAAAAACAAAAAAACCCTTCATTTTCTACTTGGAAAAGGCAGTGTGCTCTCCCCATGGCAACTGTTGTGCTGGCCCTGGCCCCCAGTACATTCACCTCCCAGCTGCCAAACCTGCCTCTTGAAAGGGAATATGGAGTCTGGGGATGTTTCCCTGAGTTAGTTAAAATAGAAGTACATCTCATTTTCAGGGCTGCTGATCCAGGGCGGCATGTTGGGGAGGGGGTGAGACAGCTCCACAGGGGGTTTTGTTGTACTTCAACAAAGAGGAAAGCACTGTGGTAAGGCTAGAGCTGACTTCTGCTTGACTGCAGCTCAATAGAGGTGGCCCAGGCTTCAGGAAAGGGCCTTCTCTTTGTGCCTCACTCCCAGCTGGCATCTGACAAAGGGAGCTGCTCAGAATCCAGAATGAAATACTGCTCCAACCTTGCTTTGTTCTGCTGATTTTCCCACTGGTCTATGGGGACTGATGGGGGAGGGGACATGTCTGAGCCAGGGGAGCTGCAGCAAGTGAGCCATGGAGGTAAGATCACATGCATTTAGAGAAAGTGAGGCCAGGGTAATTGCCCCAGGGCCCTGCAGCCCCATGAACAATCTCTGCCTGTCTTCTGTCCCCCAAAAGAGGCATTGCACAGCAGGTCCTGTGCCCCCCACAGCACCCTGTCAGCCCCATAGAGGCACTGCAGCTTCCCAGCACCCCTGTTAAAACCCAATTCCAGATGCCTCTTGACAGTCCTTGGGACTGTTTGCAACGGTATGCATCTACAAGGACTGGGCGCAGTTCACGTGGCTAACCCTGCATTCCTAACATACCCTGAGGAAACCCAGCTTCTCTGAGCAAATAGCTCTCCATCATCAAGGTTTCTCACTCCTTCCTCCTACTTTGCAATAATCCAGTTTGGTCATTGCAAAAAAATATTGTTGGATGGAAATGTCAATTATTAACCACTGATATCAGGTCACTGAATCAGTGCATCGCTGTGCCTACTCCCACATTAGCTACTTTGCTAGATGTTTACAAAGCATCAGACACAGAAGATGAATATTTCAGTGCTTTAGACTTGATAAAATCCTCACAAAAGACAAAAGCTATTTTGACAAATACCAGGAAGAAAATAGTTAGAGAGCTGGTGGCCAAATGTTAAGACAGACACAGCAGTGTCCAGTGAATGCTCAGAATATAGTAGTTGTAGGCAACCATCAGTCCTTCTGGATCATGGTATATCAGTGAAAGGTCACCAGGACCCATACATACAGGCAAGAGTAAGAAGAAATGGAGGCTGCCCTTCCATTCCCTCTTAGGCAGAATCTAAAGACCAGACCAAGTCCAGAGAAGGTTCTTTGGGAAAATCTGATATCTTTTATTAAACCAACTAAAATAGTTGGAAAAAATTCAACTATTTTAGTTTAAGTCTAATAAAAAGATATTGGATTTACCCAAAGAAGATTGTCTGCCTATGTCCTTAGACCAACACGGCTACAATCTATCTCCCAGACCAAGTCCAGACATTCAGGACATGTTTACACATTCATTTAAGTGCAATTAAATTTAGTGTGCATTAAGCTAATGTGCATTTAGCAATTTTTGGCAGTTGTCTGTGTTAGGCCCAAGTCCCGGCAGCCCTGCCATGTGTGCCTGTGGCCACTGGGGGGGAACTTCAGCCTCTGGCCACATAACTGCCAGCACTTGGCAGCCAAGTTGAAGCCAGAGCCAGCTGCCAGCACCTGGCTGCCATTTGGGAAACTCTGATCCCTGGCCGGCCCCTTCCCTGCACAGGAACTGCATTCCCAGCACAGGGGCAGCATGTGGCAGCTCCTTCTTGCCCTGCCTCCCCACACCAGGGCTGCTCCAGCCAGTGGTTCCAAGTGCTCCTGCCAGTGATGCCCAGTGCCCTGCTGCTCCCGCCCCCCTGCCAACAGTGACCAGCGCGCTGCACTCCTGCTGGCCCCAGCAGCATCCCCCCACTAAGGCCCCCCACTCCCCTCCACAGGCCAGACCCCAGGATAGCCATGCACCTACCAGCTGGGAACAGGGCACTGTCTGTGGGAAGCCCTGCCCAACCCCCTCCTCCTGCACTCCCTACTCCAGCCTGTCTGCCCTGCCACCCACACACACCCTGCCACCTGCCCACCCCCAGCACCACTCTCAAGACATACACATGGGTGAAACAAAGTTTTTTGTTTGTTTGTTTTTATTACCCTCACAACATCCACCCACATCCCTCCTCCCTCCCCCCTCAACAAGACAGAGCCCCTCCACCACCATCCCCACCCACCAAAAATAAAAAACCCACTTACAAATGGGAAACTATATACAAGGGGAAAACCATTTACAATATTTTTGGGTCTTCAAGCCCAGAGTGGAAAGCCATGGAGGGGGTAGGAGGATTAGGGGTCAGGTGTCCAGCACTCCAAACCTGGGATGTTCCTTGGGGCTGGGCTCAGGCCAGCATCCTAGTGGCATGGCAGACCCAACACTAAAGTTAATGACAGATCACATTTACATCTGAATTAATGTGCATTTGCAGGTATCAAATGTAGGCACTTTATATCTACACATGCGATTTAATGCACATAGATTCATAGATCATAGAGTCGGAAGGGATCACAATGGATCATCATGTCCGACCCCCTGCCCCTGGCAGGAAAGAGGACCGAGGTGAGATGACCACAGCCAGGTGACTATCTAGCCTCCTCTTGAAGACCTCCAAGCTAGGTGATAGCACCACCTCTCTTGGAAGCCCATTCCAGATCCTGGCCACCCTTACTGTGAAAAATTTCTTCCTAATATCTAACCTAAATCCCCTCTCAA
>NW_005842894.1:246632-258354 GCF_000455745.1 Alligator sinensis
GCTCATGTTCATCTTGGAGTCAATTATGACTCCAAGATCCCTCTCTGCCTCCAAGCTACTGAGAAGGACACTCCCCAACCTATAGGTGTGCTGGGGGTTCCTCCTTCCCAGGTGGAGTACCTTACATTTATCTTTATTAAATTGCATCCTATTTCTCTCTGCCCATTGATCCAACCTGTTCAGGTCAGCCTGAATCTGCTCCCTGCCCTCCAGTGTACTAACTTTGCCCCATAACTTGGTATCATCAGCAAACTTGGAGAGGGTGCTCTCCACACCCTCATCCAAATCGCTGATGAAGATATTGAATAATATCAGTCCGAGGACCGAACCCTGTGGGACCCCACTGCCCACCTCCCTCCAGGCCAAGAAGGAACCATCCACCACCACTCTCTGGGTGCGGTCCCTAAGCCAGTTGGCCACCCACCTGACCATGTAGGCATCCACTCCACAGTCTGCTAGCTTCCCAATGAGGATAGGGTGCAAAACTGTGTCGAAGGCCTTCCTAAAGTCCAGGAAGATGACATCAGCCTCGGCTCCCGCGTCCAGGCAGTGCATGACCTGGGCATAGAAGGCTACAAGGTTTGTCAGGCAGGATCTACCTGTGACAAACCCATGCTGGTTTCCCTTCAGCATTGCTTCCCCTGCTGGGCCTTCACAAATATATGTTCTTTGATTATTTTCTCTAGCATTTTCCCAGGAATAGAGGCAAGACTGACTGGTCTAAAGTTACCCGGCTCATCCCTTCTCCCTTTCTTGAAAATGGGCGCCACATTGGCCCTTCTCCAGTCCTCAGGGACCTGGCCGGAGCACCACAAGTGCTTGAACAGCTGTGCCAGTGGCTCAGCTATGACACTGGCCAATTCTTTCACTAATGTGCAATAAAATATACAAACATGCATTTTTCAAGTACCTCACAATGGAGGTAATAGATTCAATTCACATTGACTTAGGCTAGGGTGCATCTACATGTTCAATTAATGTGGTTTAGGTAATGTGCATTAAGGGTTCACATGTGTAAACATACCTACGATGCACATTAACTTAGGCTAATGCACATTAACCCATTTCATGTACATGCACCCTCAGTGCCTCAGTACTTGCAGTTATGTGCATGGTGGGGTATGAAACCCAGGTGTCCTATGTGGCAGACAAGGATTCTACCACTGAATGATAACAGCAATCAGTGGCTATGTGTAAGGTGTGCATGTGCACCCAAGAGCACTGGTGCACCCTTTAAAGGCCGTGCTTGCCGCTTAGGCAATGGACGGGGGGGGGGCAGGCAGGAGCACCAGTGCCCTCCCTGCAAACACCAGCTGATTGCTGCAATCGCTGCAGCTGCAGTGATTGGCTGGCACGTTCTCCCAGAAGTGGCTGCAGCAAATCGCAGCAATTGGCCACAGCAATTGGCCATGGGAGGGTGACATGTGCCCCCCCCCCCACTAAGATGACACCAGTCACCCCTGACAGCAATTGATGCTCCGAATAATCCAGCAATAAAATCAGCATAATGCATGCTTATGGCCACAATACTTTAACAGTCTAAACAGCAATCTTCAAACCGATTGTGTTGGACCACTTTTGAAAACTCCCTTAAGAAATCAATACTTACCTGTAATTGAGTTTTTTCCCCCCAAAATGGGTAGAGCCTTAAGCACTCAAATACAAAACTGCAAAAATGACTGTATAAGTAATCACATGTTGTGTGTGCATTTACACTGGCTTAAATTTACTGCACAGTAAGTCACTGAGCAGTAAGCAGGAATAGGTTGTATTAAAGTTCATCAACCTGTGTGTGGACTGACTTGGGACTAAAGTCCCAAGTCAGTCCACACAACAGTGTTACTGCATAGTAAAGTGTCCACATATGCATTACTGAGCAGTAACTAATTGGGCATAAAATTTGATACCTGCATGATGTATCTAATCTGCAGGACATAAGCATCCACCTGACCTACAACTGTCTGCAAGAGACCTACTGCCACCTGGGCCCTTCGTTTAACTTAGGGACCCTGCTCACCCCATTTACCAACATGCTCCAAACCTTTCCCCATTCTTAACCATCAACACCTAGAGCCAGCTGGGGCAGCCCTAGGACTCTGTAACCTAGCCCTAGGAAAGAGGCACCCTAGATAAACCCCACTACAGAAATGAACTTGGAGAGCTCCCAGACCCAATCCTACAATCAATCTGCAAGTCCCCTGGATGCTACAGTTAGCACTGGAAAGAAGGAAGCCCATTTCAGCCAGCCATACCCAAGAAACCCTTTCTCAAGCTCTAGGAAATACACATCCACCTACTCTAACACTGTTCTCAAAAGCTTTGCAATTACCTTGACTTTCTATTTAGTCTGGGAACCCTGAATGCCCCATCCACCAACAGACAAACCCTTTCCCATTCTTTACCGCTAACACCTAAAGCTGGGTTGAGCAGCCCCAGCAACCTCCAACTTGGCCCCAGGTGGGAGACACCCTACAAATGCTACCTCAGAAATGAGCTTGGAGAGCCCCAAACCAATCCTGGCACCTAGCTGCAAGTCCCCTGGCTGCTGCAGTTACAGGAAGCTTGCCTATAGAGGCCCTTCCCTTCCAAATCTTCCTCCTGCTGCAGGATGCAAACAGCCACTGGGCCTACCTGTCTTCAGGATCCCTTCCTACCTGTGCCCTTAACTTAACTTGCCAGCCCCAACCAACATAGTCCTAGACCCTTCCCCAGTCTTTAACATTAGCCCTTCTGCTAGTTTAGGGGGGGCTCTCAGGGCCAGAGGCAGAGCAGCAGCATCACAGGGCATTGGGTGGCGCCTCCCCCCATCACTCTTGATGGGCAATTGGCTAGTAATATACACACACACTTAATATACTTGGATTTTTAGAAAACATCCATTTTAGCATGCTATAAAAATGGTGAAATATATATTTCTCTCACTAGATGATCAACTTTTCTACTCCTATTTGTATCAAGCTGCACTAAGTTGGCACCTTAAATTTAATTAAAATGCCAAAAACCAGCACTTCAAGTTTATTAAACAAATCTTTAATAGTTTGGATACAAAAACTTTTAAAATAAAAAAGTGCACATTTACAACTAATTTATTAAGCATTACCATTAACTGTTACAGTATTAGGAGTACAGATTGTGGTTAGTGAATTAAACCAATTATTTCAGGCCACCCTGAGGAAAATTTTCTAAAATGCCTAGGTGAAAGTCATTTGAGCTTAGGTTCCTACTTGCTTAATGCTCTTTAAGACGAGACAGCCTAGGTAAAAAAAAAAGACTGTTTTGAAAATTTCTACTTGCTTTGTTTCAAGTTTTTAGAACTCAAATCTCCAACTCTTCCCCCTTCTTATTCATTAACTAGAAGAGAAAAAACAAGCGTTCCTACTTTTTCAACTGCTAATCCATTTCTCAGCTTTGAGCGAAGCAGTACAAACAAAGAAAATAATTTTTCTGCGCCTGCAGAAAAGGCTACTGCTGATAAAAGCTGGTTCAGGACTTCAACAAACTCTGGTTCCAGATGCTCTGCTAGCGACTTTCACAGCACTAAAAAGTGTCTCTTTAAGACATCCTCAGCAAACATGTATTGCTTGGATGGTTCACCTCTAGCCCTGACATTTATGATGACTGGCATGATTAATGGGAAATTAGTATCATTGCAGCATTTTCAAGTTTTGGCAGTTAGGCATCTACCCTGGGACTTTGTGTTAAGAATACAAATTCATTAGGGGGATGCAGCAAGGGATCGGAGATGCTCTGTTCACCAGGGCGCCTCTTGGGATAACAAGGAACAATGGTCACAAACTGACAAAGAGCAGATTTAGGCTAGACATCAGGAAAAGCTTCTTCACGGTAAGGGTGGCCAAAATTTGGAATGGGCTTCCAAGGCAGGTGGTGCTCTCCCCTACTTTGGGAGTCTTTAAGAGAAGGCTGGATAGGCATTTGGCTGGGGTCCTCTCACCCCAGAACTCTTTTCTGCCTAGGCAGGGGGTCAGACTCAATGATCTGTTGAGGTCCCTTCTGACCCTAGCATCTATGAATCTTGGCAGGAAAATGAGGTGGAGTAAGTACTTGATCCATCCACTTCATCACTGCCTGTAGTGTAACTTTTCTGTTGGGTATTTCTTGCTTTAATGTGTTTCCAGATTTCAACAGCATGCACAACACAGCAGCAACCTTTCTGTAGCTTGTCCAAGGCTACAGAAATAAGTTTTAGGGTATTCGGCAAATTTTCTACATTTCTCTTTAGTCAAATGTCAGGTCAGGGTCACCTGCTACTGGAATTTACAGTAGATGGTACTATCTGCAATAATTAATGCCAAGTGCTGAGTGGTGGTTAAAAAACAACTTCTAGGGTGCCAATGGCTCTTGGAAGAAGCCCTTAGAGCAGGGGTACTAGTTTTTATCTCTGGAGGAGGAAATGCTTCCAAAACACTGTGGAAATGTGGTCCACTACATAATAGGGTAGACTGGGCTCTTCAACCCTGAATGGCAGCCAGTCTAGGAGTGGAGCCCCGACAGCTGGACAAACAGATTATCTCCTTTGCTCTGGCAGCTCCTGCAGCCAAGCTGGTTTCAAGTGTATTGGCACCTGCCTTTCCTTTAGATTAAACCAGGAAGGCTGACAGGGAGTCACTGGTGTATAGGCAACCCAGTGTCTCCACATACACTGCCCTGGCTTTTGTGCCTAGAGAGGTCACTCCAGCTTCAGTTTCCCTCTCAAGCAAAAATTTAACATGGGAGGTAGCAGTTAGGAGTTACAAGTCCAGCTCATTTGGCAAAGAGGAGGACACCAAGTTGCCAACCTAAGGTCTCTCACTGAGACCTTATTGTATGTTATTGTTCAGATAATGAAAGTTAAACATTAACATTGTAATGCTGCACGAAACATGTCTGGCCTCAGATGGCTCCTTAAGAGAAAAATATTACACGTTCTTCTGCTAAGGAAAAAGCTCCCAAAGATGTATGTGAAGATGGGGTAGGCTTTCCTGTTAGGAACAATCTTCTCAAAATGATTGAGAATCCATTGAATTCAATGAGAGGATCCTCACACTTTGCCTGTATACTTCAGAAGGCACAGTCACCTTAGTGATTGTCTACATTGCAACACTACTCCCCTGCTGAGGTTAAAGACAAGGTTTATGAAGAACTGGTCAGTATTACTGGTAAGATTCCAAACATTGAGGACTTATATCTTCAGTGCTGACAGTGAATCCTGGCCAATTTGCCTGGATTCACATAACATGGGAAGCATGAATGATAATGGACAAAGGCTGTTGGGGCTCTGCTTTGGCCGTAACTTGTGCATTGCCAACTAGTCCTTTCAAATGAAGCCATACCATAAGATATCATGGAGGCAGCCAGGATCCAGCTATCAGCACCAATCGGACCTTATCATAATTAGGCAGTCCAATCTCAGTAGTGTTATCCTCACTTGTAGCTACCGTAGTGCTGATTGCAACACTGATCATACTCACAAACTTGTGATCACCAAGACCAAACTGAAATCAAATAAAATCTTCTGCTCCAAGAAACAGTGTTTGCCATGTATTAACATCACCAATATATCTAAAAATGTTGCAGTTAATGGAGGCTCTGTATGAGGCTGCTTCAGACCAGCTTGTGTGTGAGACTGCAGAAGAGAAGTGGGGAAACCTCAAAAAAAAAAGAAAAATGATCTGTGTCACTCCTGACTATATTTGGCAAATGGGTCAGAAGAAACTGGGATTGGTTCAAGGCATGCTCACATGAATTGATTCCATTTATCAAGACCAAACAAACTGCTATGTTAAAAATCACAAGAAGAATGTCTCAGACAGAACATTGAAGGAACTGAGGAAAGGAAGGGGCGCTGTCCAACATTGCAGGACACTGTGCCAATGATTATTGGCTACGACGGCGCAAGGAACTTCAGTCTGTATTTAACACTGGAAATATCATAGGCAAGCATGGCGAAATCAAGGTGGCAATAGGGCCATCTGCAAAGAAGTCAGTACCACTAAAGGCAGCATCACGAGAAGTCATAAGAGACTAAAAGCAACAGATGGAAAGACAGAAAATTATCTTGAACTCTATTTAAGGGAAAGTGATGTCACTGAGACAGCCCTTAACTTTATTGAGATTCTGTCTCTTCTTGAAGAGACTGATGATATTCCAACTGTTGAGGACCTAAGTAAAGCCATAGATAATCTGGCCAATGGCAAGGCCTCTGGAAAAGGCAGTATTCCTGCAGAAGTGATCAAGTGCAGGAAACCTGTGCTCCTCCCCCACCTATACGAGCTTCTTATTCACTGCTGTACAGTAGGGACAGTGCCACAAGATATGCGAGATGCCAGTATAGTCCCCACCATTGCACAGATTTATGGGAGGGGTACCAGGGACATGTGCCCCCCAGATTTATGCACAGGGTGGAGGTGGATGCAGGTCTGCCTGCTGTGGTCTTGGGGCTGCCCATTCTGCTGCCCTCCCCTGGGGCCTTTGTGGCCCAGGGGGTGGGACCGAGCGTGGCAGGCAGGGCCATCCCTAGGGTATGGCAAATTGAGGCAACTGCCCCACGCCCTGTGCTTTGGGGGGCCCTGTGCTTCAACAGCATGGCGAGGAACCCGAGCCCAGCAGCCTGGCAAGAAGCACTGAGCAGGGAACTGGGGTGAGTGAGGAAAAGGGCAATGGCCCCTGTTCAGGATGAGCTGCAATGCTGGGAACTCAAGCGACCCTGGGTCTCTGGGGCCAGGATGTGACAGGAACCGGAGCTGGCTGTTGGGGCTGGACCCATGTGGCACCCCACAAACCCCCTGCTCCAGAGCTCCTCACAGGGCACAGGAGATGCCAGCCTGGCCCCTGGCAGGGGCTGGCAGTGCCCAGTGGGAAAGGCCAGAGGCAGGTGAGCCCTGCTACTAGCTGAGGGCTGTGGCCAAGGTACTTTTCTAGCACCCACCCTGTGGCACAGCCTGGGCACCGGGGCAGCTCATTTTAGGGCCCCCCCACCGCAAGGGTGTCCCTGACCCAGCCCAGCCCACCCACTGCAGCTCTCATCTTGGCTTCTCTGCACTGCAGGCACCCTCCCCAGGGCGGGCTACACCAGTGGCAGCACCTGGGCCATGGCTGCTGCCTCTGTTATGCTCTGCAGCCTGCACCATGCAGCTCTCCTGGTCCCTGCCCTGGCCCCACAGCCAGCGAGTGCCAAGCTGGGAACCACAGCCCTGTCCCCACCCTCCCAGTGGATTTCAGAATGTAGATGGCACAACACTGATCATGACCACTGAGGTTTTTTTTAATTATATGAACTTTTTTTTTTAAATATATAATTAAGAAGTTAAAGGGGCCCCACATAGGCTGATTTTCCCCGGGTCCTGCACTCCCCTAGGGTCGGCCCTGATGGCAGGGTAGGGCCGGGAGGGGTGGGGAAGCTTGGTGCTGCTGTTGGGAACCCTGATTTGCCATTGTGAGGCACCCCTTGCTTGCCTGGCACCAGCAGGGCCGGGGGGCTATGGATCAGGAGTGAAAGGGTACTGGCAAGGGCAGGGCACAAGCATTTCAGGGCTGCTCAGTGCCACAAAGCAGTGGGAAGTGGGGTTAGGTGGAGGGGGACAGCTGCAACTGGACCCATGCCTTGGTGAGGAAAGGGGGCAGCGGGAGTTTCCATAATAAGAAAAAAAAATACCCAAATCCCATAGGCTTTATCCAGATCATGCCTTGGGTGGCAGACCTCTGTTGGGCCTCTCCCATGACCCCATACATTATTAAATTATGTATTTTTAGAGCCTCTTTGCAAACGGCTCCACACCCTGGACTCCAAGCCCTCTGTTCTCCCTTTCCAGGGCTCCACACTTATCTCAACTCTCTCTTCGGGGGGTTGGCCCATGTGTTGCCCTACTCAGTACACCCTCTCTGGGCTTCCCTTCAGACTGACCCTCAGCCCTACTCAACCCTTTTCCAGGCCCTCACTACCACCCCCTCTCTGGGGTTACACATCTACCCCCTCCTTCAGGGTTCCAGCGTTTCCCTCCCTTGTGGAGGCTCAGGTGGCCCCACCTGGATCTTACACTCTCTTTGGGCTCAGGTGGCCATATCCATGCCCAGCCCCTTGTACCCACAGTGTTGTGGGTGTTAGGGGTTAAGGCACCCCAACCCACCTTTCACCAGGATGGTAACTGGCCTGGCATTTGCTGGGGACTCCTGCGTCATCAGGAGCCCCACCAGGCCATCCATCCCTAGCAGGGTGCAGTTTTAGGTCATGCCCAGGACCAAGAACCTCCTAGCCATCCCCATAAGCTCTTGCTCTTACCTCCTGATTGTTCCTGCTGCAGTTCAGCTAAGTAATGTTGCTACCTTCACTGCCAGTAGCAAACTGCTATATTTATATAGGCAGCCAGTGTTTTGAAATGGCTGCTGCAATCAAGCATCTGCTGGTTGCTTCACTCAGCCCTTAAAGTGGCAGGCACTGCAAGTGCTCTGCCCCAAGGTGAATATATATCGAATGTTGAAAGTAAATGTCCGTATCTTGGCTCCATTGTTACTAACAACCTGTTCCTTGAGGTTGAACCGAATACCCATATTGGCAAAACATCATGAGCACTTTGAGCAAACAAGTGTGAAACAACAACAAACTGACTGTTAACTGACCATTAAGACCAAGGTCAAAGTATATCATACTTGTGTCATCAACACCCTTTTGTATGGTAGAGAATCATGGACCATATACTCTACTCAAGGCCCCCTGAGGCACACGCCCTTTGGAGGCCCAATGACTCAATACCAAGGCAGAATGGTGGTGGCGGAGGAAGGAGAAGGAGACCAACCCAGGGCTGTGAATCCCACTCCCCCATGCAACAACATGCCCCATTGCCGAAGAATGTGTGCATCCAGAATCGGGCTCCTCGGTCACCTGAGGACCCATCAAGTCTGATGGACATCAGCCTTGATTTTGAGGGACCGCTGCTACTGACTCTACTTAAGAAAAGCACCTCAGCAGCTTCCATTTATGTTGCTTTCACTGCATTCTAGCAATTTCCTGGTGGGATGAAGTTGTCCATGCTGAGGTCTTGGAATATGCAAACATTCAAAGCACCCATTCTCTTAGTCAACAGCAACTTCGATGTTATGGTTACATGCAGAGAATGGATGACGGCCCTATACCTAAGGACTTCCTGTATGTGGAACTCTTTATACAAAGAAAACCATGTGGCTGTCCTTATCTCCCTATCAAAGTTGCATGCAAGAATGATATGAGGGCACTGAACATTGAGCCAGAAAACTGTAAGAAGATTGCTGAGGATTGAAGCACTTGGAAGCAATCTATTAAACATGAAACGAAGGCTTTTGAGGAAAAAGCCCAACATACAGAGGAAAGAAGAAACCTCTGGAATAACCCCACACCACATTCAGTATTGTTTGAAACTTCAAATCTGGAAAGTGTGGAAGGGACTGTCACTCAGCAACTGGGCTCTATAGCCATAATCGCAGATGTTCATTGAGCCGATGCCTCACTCAGTGCAATTCTATTGTCTTCAAGATAGACAGATACCTCCTCATCCTCCTCCTAGTACTACTACTACTAATTTTGACTACACTGGCTGTGACACTTCCATCAATTCTGTCATGATTTTCTTCAAAGGCAGTCATCAGAATAGCCCATATTGCTTGGGTAAAGCTCAGCTTCCTTCCGGGCTCAGCTTGTAATCATGGTGAGTTCCCTCCCCACTCCTGCCTTCTAGCCACATAGGGCAGAACTTATAGGATTGATTCTGGTTCATTAATTCCCTTTTTTGTAGCCTGGTTGGATTTTCACAACACGTAGAATCATCTTTCCCCACATTTATCATGGGTTAAGGAATGTAATGAGCTACTATGAATAGCAAGCATTCTCCAAGCCAAGGCTCACTCCTGTTTGCAAAGAGGCTCTAAAAGGAGCTGATTAAATGCTCAGTTGTATTGATAACCCTTCACACATGTACCACCCCTTTGATTTTAGCTTCAGAATCTTCTTGTTAGCCTAACTCCTTTCAATGAGCCTTCTCTTTCCCATGTCCTTGTTGTGACCAGAACTCGCAGATTCACTCCAATCTGATAGGGCTGTGCTGTGAGTGCTTCTGCTATGGCCTTGAACTTGACTACTAGGCTGTCAACCCTGTGCCTTAGCACCTGTGCCACCCCAGCCCCTCTCAGTGAAACACTATGTTAGAAAGGCCACACATACTAATCTGTTGCGCAGCATGTGAGGTACTGTCCTGGAACATGGTGAACTAAAATTCCAGGATAAGAAGGGGCAACAGCGCAGCCCTGTGTTCAAGTGGCCTACAGGAACAGCAGCATCACAGCTGCTGTTTGGCTGCTTCTCACCTCACGTTTCTGGGAGTGGTGGAGAGAAAATGGCTCCATAGTCCTGTTGGCTTTGGTGCCATGCAAGGTACTTTACTGTTTATGACAACCAGTCATTGCATGGAAGCAGTAACTAACAGAGCACTACAAAAACCATGGCCAGAAGCCTCTGGGCTAAATCTTCAGACAAATGGCTTTATGTACCTGGGTTCAGATTATTTCACATATTCGTTTCCTCAGGAGGAAAACCCTTCCCCTTTCAGTTCCAATAGTCCAGTGGTTAGGGTACTATCCTGGGGCACCAGAAACTGGTTCTAGACCTTCCCTTAGCCGGAGCAGGTTTGAAACTGCATTGCTGACCTCCTAGCACAGTGCTGTCTACCAGGCTGTAGGAATTTTATTAGGGACTCCGTTTTGAATCTTTATTACAAGAGCGGTATGCTTGGCCGTGTTGCTGCTTGCAGCTATGTGGTACAGAGTACATTCAGAACCACTGCAAAATTCTCAAGGCACACTGAATTTCCTGGTGTCACTCTCTAAATCATCCCACTACCACAGATTCCTGGAGGTTGTTATGTCTTTCCTTGTAATAAAAAATTCCAACAAATTAAATAAATAACTAGATAAATAAATAAATATGTTTTTTAAGAGAGAGAAAATGGGGAGAGGAGGGTGACCAGCACATAGCCCATTGTGAAGACATGGTTTTCATCACCAGTCCAGCATGGTGCTATAGTCATTCAGGTGTGTTGATCATCAAATCAGTCTCCTGCTCCTTGTTTAACATACTGTTTCAAAGGAAAGGTCTGGTTCTCTCCTGTTGTGGTCTTTCTGTTGATGATTGCCTTCCTGGTAGCAATCCTGGTGGCCTTGCTCTGACTTTGACCTCTGGTCAACTACTGGTTGAGGCCTGATCAGAATCATTTGGGCACTGGTCTCTTCTACCTCTGCATACTGGTTCCCTGACACTGCTGCTCCACAACTGTCTATGGTTTCTTCTCAAACACCAAATCTCAGTGGTAACCACTTCATAGGACCTTGGCCCAATGACAGCTTGGACAGTACCCTTTTGCCATAATTTTGTGTGCTGGCTAGATGGTTGAATCCAGACACCATCTCTTATGTGGAGGGGTCTCAGGTTTCTAGCTCATCTATTGTAATATATTGCTTGTCTGTCCTGCTGTTCTATTAACAGCCTCCATGTCGTGTTTGTCTTCCCTCCAGTTGCAGCAGACTGTCCCTCACGGGAAGTAGTCTCCTGGTTCTTTACCCCATCAGTGTCTGAGTTGGGCTACTATCAAGTCCCTGAAAGGGGGCATTGCAATTCATAGATGTTAGGGTCAGAAGGGAACTCAATAGATCATCGAGTCCGATCCCCTGCATAGGCAGGGAAGAGTGCTGGGGCTAGATCACC
>NW_005842894.1:258367-263606 GCF_000455745.1 Alligator sinensis
CTAGATGCTTATCTAACCTCCTCTTGAAGACCCCCAGGGTAGGGGAGAGCACCACCTCCTTTGGGAGCCCGTTCCAGACCTTGGCCACTCTAACTATGAAGAAGTTCTTCCTAATGTCCAGTCTAAATCTGCTCTCTGCTAGCTTATGGCCATTATTTCTTGTAACCCTCGGGAGCGCCTTGGTGAATAAAACCTCACCAATTCCCTTCTGTGCCCCCGTGATGAACTTAAAGGCAGCCACAAGGTCGCCTCTCAACCTTCTCTTGCGGAGGCTGAAAAGGTCCAGGTTCTCTAGTCTCTCCTCGTAGGGCTTGGTCTGCAAGCCCTTAACCATACGAGTGGCCCTTCTCTGGACCCTCTCCAGGTTATCCGCATCCCTCTTGAATTGCGGCGCCCAGAATTGCACGCAGTACTCCAACTGCGGTCTGACCAGCGCCCGATAGAGGGGAAGTATCACCTCCTTGGTCCAATGGTCCAACACCTCCTTGGCCCAATGGTTCAACAAAGCCAGATAATGATCGTATCCAGTTCTTTTTGCCCTTTCCATGAGCCTTTTAGTTGTCTTGATGCTTTGTGGCACTGAGTACTTCTGTTTACAGTCATGTGGTGAACAGTTGCCTCAGATTTATTGCAAATTTTTCCAACCATGCTGAATTTTCTGATGTCATGCTCAAAATCATCCCCACTACAAATTGTGTTACAACCTGCAGGAACCTGTAGGTTGTTACACAGGTAGGGCATTATCTATGGTTTCATTAGGGGCAGGTCATGTCAGACCAACTTGATTGCCTTTTACGATCAGGTCACAAAAGCATTGGATGCAGGTGTCGCCATGGATGTAGTCTTTCTGGATTTCAGCAAGACTTTTGACACTGTCGACCACCCCATCCTCATTAAAAAACTAGGCGACTGTGGCATTGATGCCTACACAGTCAGATGGATTACAAATTGGCTGAAGGGTCGTACTCAGAGGGTGGTGGTGAATGGGTCATATTCGACCTGGGGGGAAGTGGGTAGCGGAGTCCCCCAGGGCTCAGTCCTTGGGCCCACGTTGTTCAATTTCTTTATCAGAGATTTGGACGACAGGGTGAAAAGCATCCTGTTTAAATTTGCTGATGATACCAAAATTTGGGGTGAGGTGGGCACGCTAGTAGGGAGGGAAAGACTGCAGCAAGACCTGGATAGGTTGCAGGGGTGGGCTAACAAAAACAAGATGCGTTTCAATACGGACAAGTGCAGGGTGCTGCACTTGGGCAGTAGTAACCAGAAGCACACTTATAAGATGGGAAACTCCCTTCTTGAGAGCACGGAGGCAGAAAGGGATCTTGGAGTCATTATTGACTGCAAGATGAACATGGGCTGACAATGCAAGGTCACGGTCGGCAGACCTAACCAGACCTTATTGTGCATCCACAGGTGCATCTCAAGTAGGGCCAAGGAGGTGATCCTCCCCCTCTACGCGACACTGGTCAGGCCACAGCTGGAGTATTGTTTCCAGTTCTGGGCACCCCACTTCAAGAGGGATGTGGACAAAATTGAGAGGGTCCAGAGGAGGGCCACCCGCATGATCCGGGGACAGCAGGGCAAACCCTACAATGAGAGACTACGGGACCTGAACCTGTTCAGCCTTCACAAGAGAAGGCTGAGGGGGGACCTGGTGACTGTCTATAAACTCACTAGGGGGGACCAGAAGGGTTTGGGGGAGACCTTGCTTCCCCTAGCACCCCCTGGGATAACAAGGAATAACGGCCACAAGTTGTTGGAGAGTAGGTTTAGATTAGACATCTGCAAGAACTACTTCACAGTTAGGGTGGCTAGGATCTGGAACCAACTTCCAAGGGCTCCTGCCCTGGGGGTCTTTAAGAAGCGGCTTGATGCCTACCTGGCTGGGGTCACTTGAGCCCAGTTTTCCTCCTGCCCAGGCAGGGGGTCAGACTTGAAGATCTACAAGGTCCCTTCCGACCCTACTACTATGAGTCTATGATTCTATGCTCTACTCCAGCACTCCTCTTGAAGAGGAGCCACCACCCTTTGCAGTCAAAGAATAATATAGAGAAGTAGGACTGGAAGAGACCTCCAGAAGTCATCTAGTCTTGAAGGAGGATCATCCCTATCCAAACCATCCCATACAAACCATAATATAAACTCTATATATGCATGCATATATACCACTCTAGGCATTTTATGACTAGTTAATCATTGTACCTTCAGAAGTACATTTATGGTTTAAAATGTGGAGCCCAGAACTCCACACACTACTCTAGATGAATCCTAACCAGTGCTGAGTAAAGAGGCACTATCACCTTCCGTATCTTGCACATAGTGCTTTTATTGATGCATCCCAAAACTGCATTTGCCTTTTGTGCAACTGCATCACACTGCAGAATTATATTAAGTCTGTGGTCTACCAAGATTCCCAAGTCCTTTTTCATAGTGCTGCCATCCAGCCAGGTGTCACCCATTTTATATTTGTGTTTTTGATTATTCTTTCTGAGGTGAAGCACCTTGCATTTGTCCACACTGAACTTCATCCTGTTAGCTCTAGCACAACCTTCCAATCCATCAAGATTCTTCTGAATTGTATTCACATTCTCCAACATGTTTGCAGTCTTTCCTAGCCCTTTTTAAAGGGGGCACTGTGTTGGCCTTTTCTGAGTCCTCTGGTACCTGGCCCATCTCCCATGACTTCATGAAGATCAATGCCAAGGACTGCAAGATATCCTCCCTCACCTTACCCCCTTCCTTATCCTTATCCAGATAATCCTTATTAGGTGTGTGGCTACAGCTTTTTTTTTTGTGAAGACTGGAAGCAAAGTAGCTGTTTGAGTAGCTATGCCTCGTTTGCATCTTCGGTTAGGAGTTCCCCCTGGCTTAACAGAGTACCCATTGCTTCCTTGATTGTTCTTTTCTGGCCAACCTACTTATAGAACCTCTTCTTGTTGTCCTTAACAACCTTTGCCAGGGACAGCTCATTCTTTCTCTTTGCTTTCCTGATTTTGTCCCCTTAGGTTCTTCCTATTTTGTGGTGTGCTTTCTTGGTGATCTGCCCATTCTTCTATTGCATGGATGCTTTCCTTTTGCATTTGAGGCATTTTAGGAATCACATTGTATAGCCATATTGGTTTCTTGCCATTTCTTCTTGTGCTTCCATCATGTTGGGACAGTTTCTTGTTGAAGTCCACCTTTTTTAAAATCTAGCGTACCAATTTCAGTGACCTCATACTTTCCCCATCTCAGGATCTGGACATCAGTGGCCTACAAGTTCACGGTAGAAGTGGGCTGAGCTGTGGCTCCTTTAATTTTGAAGTTTCCCCTGTATGCCCCCCCCCACTGTTGACTGGTGGAGGGGTCCTACTGCTCACCGCTTGCTCCTGATCGCAAGAAAACAGCAGTTTTAAATATGGTACTGTTTTTGCCTACCGGACGGTCAACAACAAACAGCAGGGCCGCCAGGGCCCCTCGACCAACCAGCGGTGAGCAGCAAAAATAGAGCCACATTTAAAACTGCAGTTTTTGCCTCCCTGCCAATCAGGAGCGAGTGGTGAGCAGAGGAGTCCCTCTGCTAATCAACAGTGGGTGGGGGGAGGGTGGCGCACAGAGGAACCTTCAAGATTAAAGGAGCCTTTGCGCAGCCCACCTAAGCTGTGAATTCAGTAGGTCCCTACTTATCATGATCGCTTCCTCTCAAGTTACCCATCATCTTCACATCCTCCTCCAATTCTTCCCTGTTGGTCAGGATGAGATCCAAGACAGATAATTCCCTAGTTGTATCCTCTACTTTCTGGAGATTAGATTTTCATACAGAAAATTGCCCTCCACCCAAGTTAGGAACCAACTTGAAATTTTGTTTGGTTGCATTGTTCTTCCAACAGATGTCCAGAAAATTGAAGTTTCCCATCAGAACCATCCTATAGCATTTTGATAGATTTGTCACCTGCTTGAAGAATGCCTCATCCAACATCCTCTTCCTGATTAGGTGGCCTATACTAAATCCTCACCATTACATCAGCACTATATCTTTCACTTTTCATCGTCACCCAAATGCATTCTGCTTTGCTGTGTTCTTCCTCCTGAACCAGGGAATGAGTATATGCATTTCTGACATATAAGGCAACACCACCACCTTTTCTCCCAACCTCGTCATTCCAAAACAGAGTGCAATAAACCATCCATGTCGACATTCCAGTTGCAAGAGCTGTCCCACCAGATCTCAGTTATGTGAATCAGATCATAGTTCTTTTCATATGCGGCAGCTTCCAGTTCATCTTGTGTATTCTCCATACTTCTCATATTTGTATGCATGCTTTGGATGTATTTTGCATTTTGACCTCCTGACTTTCCCTTTTATGCCACTTATTGCAGTCCTGTAGCTCTCTCTCTTTCCAAGAGTTGAATTGCTTTTATCAGTTCCTTCCCCTCTGGACTGTGTGCTCTTTTGCTGGAGCATTTTGATCACTATCCCATGTGGAACCTAGTTTAAAGTCCTCCTTACTAGGTTGGCCATACAACACCCAAAGATGTTCTTCCTCATTCTTATCAGATAGATCCCATTTCTTGACAGTAGTCATCCTCCCAAGAACATTCACCTGTTGCTGAAGAAACCAATACCCCTGTCTCAGCCACACATTCACTTTCAGGATATGATGGTCTCTTTTTCCTGTGGAAAGAAAGGGTCCAGGCATCAATGAGAACACCATTTGTGCTCCAAGCTGCTTAATTCTCCTGCCAAGAGCCTCACAGTCACCTCTGATCTGCTCAGTATCGTTCATAGATTCATAGATGATTCATAGATGTAGGGTCAGAAGGGACCTAAGTAGATCATCAAGTCCGACCCCCTACCCTGGGCAGGAGAGAATACTGGGCTTATACGACCCCAGCTAGGTAATTGTCAAGCCTCCTCATAAAGTCCCCAAGGGTAGGAGCCAGCACCACTTCCCTTGGAAGTTGGTTCCAGATCCTAGCTGCCCTAACTGTGAAGTAGTGTCTTCTAATGTCCAGCCTGAACCTACTCTCAAACAATTTATGGCCGTTAATCCTTGTTACTCCAGGAGGTGCATGGGTGAACTGGGTCTCTCTCATTCCCCGCTGGTCCCCCTGTGCGGGCCGGCTCCCGGTCCCGTCCTCACCGGGCGCGAGCCGGGCCCGTCTGTGTGCACACGGGCTGTGGCCGGCAGTCCGGCACGCGGGGCCGGAGAAAAGTCGCGGGGGGGAGTAATACGCTCGAGCTAGAATCAGTCAC
>NW_005842894.1:264009-279606 GCF_000455745.1 Alligator sinensis
CAGCATGCATCACTAAATGCAAAAGTCATGCACAATGCAAAGAAGGCTACAGAATGGCGGGAAACACTTTTGTGCACACGGGTTCTCCATAACAACAGAACACTCCGTCGTGCAAAAGATCTCCAATTCGGTGGGAACATAATTTAGCGGTGCCGAAGCACACACAATTAAAAAATCCACAACTTTGGGTTGTGACACCCCCCTGGTAAGTTTGTAGATGGCCACCAGGTCCCCTCTCAGCCTTCTCTTGTGAAGGCTGAACAGGTTCAGGTCCTGTAGCCTCTCCTCATAGGGCCTGCCCTACTATCCCCAGATCATGTCAGTGGCCCTCCTTTGGACCCTGTCCATGCTGTCCACATCTCTCCTGAAGTGTGGCACCCAGAACTGGACGCAGTACTCCAAATGTGGCCTGACCAGTGTCGCATAGAGGGGGAGAATCACCTCCTTGGCCCTGCCTGTGATGCATCTGTGGATGCATGACAAGGTGCGGTTGGCCTTACTGACTGCATCCTCACATTGGCGACCCATGTTCATTTTGCAATCGATAATGACTCCAAGATCTCTTTCTGCCACTGTGCTTTCAAGAAGGCAGTTCCCCAGCCTATAGGTATGCTGCTGGTTCTTACTGCCCAAGTGCAGCACCTTGCACTTGTCAGTATTGAATCCCATCCTATTCTCATTTGCCCACCCCTGTAACCTGTCCAGGCCCAGCTGCATCCTGTCCCTCCCTTCTAGCGTGCCCACCTCACCCCAGATCTTGGTGTCATCAGTGAATTTGAACAGGGTGCTTTTCACCCCCTCATCCAAGTCGCTAATAAAGAGATTAAACAGTGCAGGCCCAAGGACCAAGCCCTGGGGGGCCCCACTGCCCACATCCCTCCAGGTCGAATATCACCTATCCACCACCACTCTCTGGGTGCGGTCCCTCAGTCAATTTGTGACTTATCTGACTGTGTAGGCATCAATGCCACAGACACCTAGCTTTTTAATGAGAATGGGGTGGGAGACAGTGTCAAAGGCCTTCCTGAAGTCCAGAAAGACTACATCCACTGCAACACCTGCATCCAATGATTTTGTGACCTGATCGTAAAAGGCAATCAGGTTGGTCTGACAAGACCTGCCTCTAATGAACCCATGCTGGTTACCCCTGAGCATCATCCCCCCTGCCAGTCCTTCCCAGGTGTGCTCCTGGATAATCTTCTCAAAGAGCTTCCCCAGGATCGAAGTAAGACTAATAGGCCTATAGTTGCCCGGGCCCTCCCTCCTCCCTTTTTTGAAAATAGGGACCACATTGACCTTCTTCCAGTCATCTGGCACCTGGTCAGAGCACCACGAGTGCTCATAAAGCCATGCCGGGGCCCCTCAATAACCCCTGCCAATTCCCTCAGCACCCTGTGGTGGAAAGCATCTGGACCTGCTGATTTGAACACGTCCAACCCCTCCAGATGTTCCCTAACTCTGTCCTCCCTGGCCCTAGGCCTGTCAGAGTCTCTCCTGAGTCTCTCCTGAATCTCAGTGGGGGAGTCCTGGTCCCTGCACAAAAAAACGAAGAGAAAGAAATTGTTAAAAAGGTCTGCTTTTTCCTCTGGTGCGACCACCAGATTGCCTAGCTTATCCCACAGGGGCCCCACGTTAATCAGTGCTTTCTTCATACTCCCTATGCATTTAAAAAAGGACTTTTTGTTGTCCTTGATCCTTGATGCTAGCCCTAGTTCTGTATCTGCCTTAGCTTTCCTAACAGCCCTCCTACAAGCCTGAGTGATGGAGGTATACTCCTCTTTGGTGATAGCCCCTCCCTTCCACTGGGTGTACACCTCTTTTTTGGCTTTCAAGCATTCCTGAATGCATTTGGTGAGCCAGGGGGGCTTTTGAGTTCTCTTGCCCCCTTTGATCCTCAGTGGCACTGTCACCCCTTGGGCATGGAGGATCATCTCCTTAAGGAACGACCACTCATCTTGGACACCCAGTTCCCCAACTCTGCAGGACCACAGTGCCTCTCCTACCGGGTCAGGCATGTCACGTTAATCTGTGTGTTTGTGTGTATGACTGATTTGGTGACTGGAGGAACCCAGCCCCATTGAAACTGAGTCCTGCAAGATAGCTCCACTGGGGGTGAGGACTTGCAGAAGGGAGAGATACAGCTCCATATAGAAACACAAGTAACACAAGCAGCACATTGATAGAATTACAAAGACCCTAGAAGCATATCCCTAATAAATGAGCACACCCCAAAGTGATGGGCAAATCTGGTAACAAGATGTCCTCTTCTCTGCCTTTTCCTCAGTAGTTCCACCATAGAGTGCTTGAAAGTAGTTGCTCACTTCAATCCTCTGCTCTTCAATTCTGGGGCCCCTCCTTCTTTGAGTAGCCACATTCTGGCATGCCTCCTCATTGACTTTCGGCCTCTCCAGTACCAGCCTCTTGTAACTCTTGTCTAAGTAATCTTGTTGGGCCCAGATGCAAAGCAGTGCTTCCAATCTTTGAATCCTCTCCAAGGCAAACAACAGCTTATATTTGGTGCAGATTAAGTTATCCTGACCCTCTGGGAGGAATATAAACACGGCACATCCCAGACAAGTCACAACAGCTGACCCAGGCTTCATTTGTGCCTCCTTTGCTCCCTGAAGAGCACCTATGTTGTAAGGTAAAAAAACAGAGGTGGGGGGATGAGGAAAACCACCCCATAATTACCTGCATACCATACACCTCCACCAGGACTGTTGCCCACCCCCACACAAAAAAAATGTCTCCTGCTTCCTTGCAACGTCCCACAGCAAACTCACTAAGCAAACTCCTTCCCTGTTCACTGCTTCTGTTCTCTGCTCCCATGGTTCACTAGGGGCTGCCTTTTTATAAGGCTGTCTATCCTAGTTCCACCTAAACCAGCCCCACCTAGAGCAAGCCCTGTCACTCAGTCACTCCAGGAGGGGAAGAAAAGAAAAGAACAGAGACAGAAAGAGAGAAAGAGAAAGAGAAAGAAAGAATAAAAAAAAACCCCAACATAAATTGGACAAAATAGACAGAGAACAGTAAGGAAGTTTCTGTGCTATTGGGGACAGGGTTCCAGGCTGGAACACAGGATACTTGCCTTCCAAGGTAGCAGCCAAAACACTCACTAACATTCTTGCTACCTTGTCTCCTACCCACGCATCTCTTTCTGTCTTGGCTGCCCAGGGACCCAGATTCATGAGGAGGACTGGAGAAGGCATTGAGTAATGCTTGGTTAGAGCACTGAGCTGGGAAGTCAGAGCAACACCCTAATCCCTCAGCTATTGAGGCTAAAACATAGGAGAGTCTTAAAATCATAGAGTCATAGAAAATTTTGGTTAGAAGGGACCTTCTGAGGTCATCCAGTCCAACCCCCTGCTCAAGCAGGACCATCTTCAACTAGATCATTCCAGCCAGTGCTTTGTTGAGCCAGCCTTTAAAAACTTCCAAGGACGGAGACTCCATCACTTCTCTAGATAACCCATTCCAGTGCTTTACCACCCTCCAAATGAGAATGTTTTCCCTAATATTGAACCTAAACTTCCCTTGCTGCAAGTTGAAACAATTGCTCCTTATTCTGTCATGTGCTACCACTGAAAACAGTCTAGTTCCATCCTCTCTGGAACCACCCTTCAGGTAGTTAAAGGCTGCTATCAAATCCCCTGTCAGTCTTCTCTTCTACAGCCTAAATAAGCCCAGTTCCCTCAGCATCTCCTCATAAATCATGTGCCCTAGTCCCCTAACCATTTTCATTGCCCTCCACTGTACTCTCTCCAATTTGTCTACACCTTTTCTCCAAAACTGGAGACAGTACTCCAGGTATAGTTTCACCAGTGCTGAATAGAGGGGAATAATTACTTCCCTTGACCTGCTGGCAATGTGCCTACTGATGCAACCCAGTATGCTGTTTGCCTTCTTGACAACAAGGGCACACTGTTGACCCATATTCACCTTGTTGTCCGCTGCAACCCTGAGGTCCTTCTCTTCAAAGCTGCTGTGTAGCAGGGCACTGTTGCTGCCTGCCACTTTAAGGGCTGAGCCAAACAGCCAGCAGGTGCTTGATTGCAGCAGCCATTTTGAGACACTGGCTGTCTATAGAAACAGAGCAGATTGCTGCTGGCAGGCTAGGTACAAGCATTGCCTGACTGAACTGCTGTATAAGACTATGTGCAGGTAGGAGCAGGAGGTGCTTGGTCCTGGGCATGACCTAAAAATGCACTCTGCTGAGAGTGGGTGGCCTGGTGGGGCTCTCAGTGGTGTGGGAGTCTCCAGGAAAATACCAGACCAGTAACCACCCTGGTGAAAGGTGGGTTGGGGTACCTCAATAACACCTATCCCCCACATCACTGTGGGTAGCAATTGGGGCCAGGCATGGATACAGCCACCTGAGCCCCCCCTGGGGAGGGAAGCCCTGTAGCCCCAGTGAGTGGATAGAAGATCCCAATGGAGCCCCAATGAAGGGGAAACCAGGGGGCTGGGATCCTGGTGTTTGTGTAGAGTTGCCCCAGGAGGGGCCAGGGCAAGCTTGGCCCTGGTTGGGTGATTGACTGACAGCTACCCTACTGAGGGTTGTGGGAGAGGCCCAAAAGATGGTATGTCTGCCACCCTTGGTGTGTGCTAGATAAAGCCTATGGCTGAAGGGGCCCACTCTGAGAAGGAGCAAGGTGGTATAAGTTCTCGATGCATGAGAGAGACCCTGTGAGAGGGGGTGGAGTGAGAGGCCCTAGTGAGAGGAGGGTGGTATGAATGTATGTATGGGCCTGACAATGAGGACTAAGCTTGGTCTGACTGTAGGCTAGGAGTATTTGTCACCTGGATGTCATCTGCAAGGCTTGGGCTGTGGTGTAGGGGAGGATTGGAGCTGCAGAGAGCACCTCCTGGCATTGGGGCAAGAATGGGCAACCTCCCACCTAATTGGAACTAACTATGAAACAACAAGGCATAGCAGGTGAGTGAGGCGGGCGGTTAGCCCAGTAACAGGTGGGTGGACGAACATTGGACCGGCCCCGAAAGCCCCCTGTTACATGCTGCTTAGCCACTCAATCACCAGCCTTTATTGGTGCATAGGATTTTTCTGCCATATTTGCTATTCTTCCTGCACATTGGGATGCTGTGTTCTTGTGCCCTTGGTTGCATTTTAAAGAAACCTTACTAACTCTCCTGGACTCCTTTCCCCCTCAGACTGGCCTCCCAGGGGATCCTGCCTATCCGTTCCCTGAGTGAGTCAATGTCTGTGTGGCACTGCCCCTTTTGGTTGCCTGCCACTTCTTAAGGACTGGAAGCAGGCAGCCACGAGGTGCCTGATTAGGGAAGTCATTTTAGGGCCCAGACACACAGGCTGGGCAAGCAGTCTACTGCTGGCAGCTAAGGAGGTAACATCAGGATGAGCTGCTCCTGCTCCTGGAACATCTTGGAGGTAAGGGCAGAAGCTATGGGGGTAGCTAGGAGGCTTCTGGTCCAGGGCATGACCTAAAACTCGTGGTGCTCGGGCCAGGTGCTAGATGATTGGAAGATAGCCAATGTGGTCCCCATCTTTAAGAAAGGGAGGAGGGAGGACCTGGGCAACTATAGGCCTGTCAGTCTTACCTCAATCCTGGGGAAACTCTTTGAGAAGATCATCAAGGAGCACATCTGTGATGGGCCGGCATCGGGGATGATGCTTGGGGGCAACCAGCACGGTTTCATTAGGGGCAGGTCATGTCAGACCAACCCGATTGCCTTCTATGATTAGGTCACAAAAGCATTGGATGCAGGTGTCGCGGTGGATGTAGTCTTTCTGGACTTTAGCAAGGCCTTTGACGCTGCCTCCCACCCCGTCCTCATTAAAAAAACTAGGCGACCGTGGCATCGATGCCTACATGGTCAGATGGATTTCTAATTGGCTGAAGGGTTGTACTCAGAGGGTGGTGGTGGACGGGTCATATTTGACCTGGGAGGAAGTGGGCAGTGGAATCCCCCAGGGCTCAGTCCTTGGGCCTGCACTGTTCAATTTCTTTATCAGCAATTTGGACGACGGGGTGAAAAGCAACCTGTTCAAATTTGCTGATGATACCAAAATTTGGGGTGAGGTGGGCACGCTAGTAGGGAGGGAAAGACTGCAGCAAGACCTGGATAGGTTCCAAGGGTAGGCTAACAAAAACAGGATGTGTTTCAATACGGACAAGTGCAGGGTGCTGCACTTGGGCAGTAGTAACCGGCAACATGCTTATAAGATGGGGAAACTCCCTTCTTGAGAGCACAGAGGCAGAAAGGGACCTTGGAGTCATCACTGACTCCAAGATGAACATGGGCCAACAATGCGGGGTCACGGCCGGCAGGGCTAACCGGACCCTATTGTGCATCCAGAGGTGCATCTCAAGTAGGGCCAAGGAGGTGATCCTCCCCCTCAGCTGTGGCCTGACCAGTGTCGCGTAGGAGTATTGTTTCCAGTTCTGGGCACCCCACTTCAAGAGAGATGTGGACAACATTGAGAGGGTCCAGAGGATGGCCACCTGTTGCCTGATAACAAGGAATAATGGCCACAAGTTGTTGGAGAGGAGGGTTAGATTAGACATCCATAGGAACTACTTCACAGTTAGGGCGCCTAGGATCTGGGACCAACTTCCAAGGGAAGTGGTGCTGGCTCCTAGCCTGGGGGTCTTTAAGAAGCGGCTCGCTGCCTACCTGGCTGCAGGCTCTGCAGCCCAGTTTTCCTCCTGCCCAGGCAGGGGGTCGGACTTGAAGATCTACAAGGTCCCTTCTGACCCTACTTCTATGATTCTATGATAAAACTGCACCCTGTCAGGTAAGGGGGGGGGGCATCTAGCGGGGCTGTCTGTGGTGAGACAGCCCCCAAGAAATACCAGACCAGGTACCCCCCTGGTGAAAGGTGGGTAGGGGCACCTTAACCCCGGCCCCCACCTGGGTAATGGTGAGGTCAGTGGGGCCAGGCACACCTGTTAGTAGGCACTTGAGCCCAGCAGGGACAAAGGGTCACAGAGACCCCAGAGGGGGGTAGTGTTATTGTGAATATTGACTGAGTGCACCCACATAGAGTAGGGTACAGCAGGGTGCCTGAAGGACTACGTGAGTTGGGGTGCAGAGTAGGACTGCAGAGGGCAGGTCGAAGGACTGCACTGGGGGCGTACCAAGTAGGGCAGCTTGAAGGGTGGTGCATGCGCCAGCCCCAAGTGTGAGAACATGAGAGCAGTTACCCAGCGAGGGGCTAGGTGCAAAAGCAGCCCAGCATCAGCACAAGGTGACACCATGTAAAGTAGGTGACCTTGCGGGATCTGAAGTTGCTGTGTGATGGTGCTGGGAAGTAAGCAGCAAAGCCCGAAGGCCCATGAGGGGTCACTTGGGAGAAGCAAGAGTGGTAGTGTGTGGCTCAGTAATGGGTGGTATGTTAGAGGCCCCTGGGAGAGGGGGGGCAATGTGCGAGTGTATGTGAAGGAGGCCAATAATGGTCTGAGTTTGCTCCCCGGTCTGAGGCCGGGGCAATATCAATCTGGATATTGGGCACGCTAGTAGGGAGCACCCTCCCTACTAGCGTGCCCAATGGCATAGGGGAGGTTTAGAGCTGTGGATAGTACCCCCTTGCATCAGGGTACTGTAGGGGCAGCCTCCCATATATTGTTTTAAAACATTCAATTTGTGGCAGGCGAGTTAGGGCAGACTGCCCTAGGCAGGTGGGTGGGCCAACTTGAGACCCAGCCTTGAGTTTGCCCCCATCACAGTCTACTTTTCTGAAGTCCAGGGTCATACTCTGCTGCTCTCCTTTCTTCCTTTTGTACATACCCCACCAATTCTTCCCTATTTGTGAGCAGCAGGTCAAGAAGGGCTCAGCTTCTACTTGGACTTCAATACCTGCACCAGGAAATTGTTTCCAATGGTCTCCAAAACTTCCTGAATTGCATGCACACAGTTGTATTGCCCTCCCAGCGGATGTCAGGGTGCTTTGAAGTCCCCCAGGAGAACCGGGGCCTGTCATGTGGAAACTTCTTCTAATTATCTGAAGAAAACCTCAACCTTCTGGTCTGGTGGTCTACAGCAGACATCCAGCACAACATCACCCTTGTAAGTCTCTAGGTTAAGGTAAGAGGGGAGAGCAACAACAGGCCTAGCTCCAGTTTCATACTGAAGCTTTGAGAAATCATATAGCTTTCTTTATATACAGTACAACTTCTGCTCTCCTCCCCTGCCTGTCCTTCCTGAGCACCTTATATCCATCCGTGACAATGCTCCAGTCATGCGAGCTCCCACTAAGTCTGTTATTCCAATCACGTCACAGTTCTGTGACTGTTCAAGGACTTTCAATTCTTCCAGCTCGTTTCCCAGGCTCTGTGCATTTGTATACAGAGACCTGAGGTGACTAGCTGATTGCCCTGATTTTTCTCAGGAAAAATGAGGAGGCCTCCCCTGTTGCCCCTCCTCCTTGTGCTTCCTTCAGGTCTATTGCTTCCGATTTACCTCAGGGCTTTAGTCTCCATCTCCTGGCAAATCTAGCTTAAAGCCCTCCTCACTAGGTTAGCGAGCCTGTCTGATCATCTTCTCAGGCAGGCTCACTAACCTAGTGAGGAGGGCTTTAAGCTAGGTTTGCCAGAACCAAGGATGGAGTACAAAGCCCTGAGGTAAGGGGGGAAGTGGGAGACCTAAAGGAAGCACTCCTTCTGTTTCTCTGGTATCTAACACTTGCCAGCCTTGTCTAGCCTTTACCAGATAGAAATATGTTGGTCGCTCATGGATATGCACAGCTGGGGTTACCAGAACTTATAGGGACATCCTTACTTGCTGCCTTTTACCAAGGCTTAGAGTTCATTGACAAAATGTGGTGTTTCACCATGGTGAGGCAAGGCCCCTGCTTCAGTCGCATATACTAATATGGTATTGTGGCTCTTCCAGTCATCCTGCTGATGCTCTGCTTCTATGCCTTATACAGGCTGAACATTTGGATTGGAAAATGAAGCCGAGTAGCTCTACCTAAACAGCTACAGGTTGATAGGGGAATGAATACTGTAACACCTCGGGGAGCCAGCCTTCTACCCCAGTGCTGTGTGTAACAACTTGCAGTTTGAAACCAGACTGGTAGGAAGTAGGGCTCTGAGAGGCTTTGGATGCTTTAGGGTTCAAAGCAGAATGTCCGGGTCGAAGTGCTGGCCTCGTTAGGCTTCCCGAAGTGGTTCGGAGCCGCCTTGGAAATCTGGCCATGGGGTATAATGGAGAAACAATAAAATATCTATAACTTTGTGTTTTGTCTGATTTGGAACAAATTGCAGAGTCTACCATCTCTAGAAAAGAGCACGAAGCCTGCCAAGTTTCAAGAAGATCAGTGCAGGGGTTTGGAGGGAACTGCCCCTCAGGCTGCAGACAAGCAAAACCCTGGGTGACACTGTGTGTTAAGGCGCAGCAGGGTGACAGCTGCCGCGATGGTGGCCCCTGTTGCGGCCATGATGCCTGCCAGCTGTCAAGGAGATCGGTGCAGGGGGGTTCTGGGGCCAGCACCCCTGGCTGCTGACAGGCAAAACTCGTGCCAGGGGTGCTTGTGGGACTGACTGTCTGTCTTGGGGCGGGGAGGGGAGACACTACTGCAGGCCTGGCTGCTAAGCTACTATGTTACCAGTTACCAATCAATCATGATTCACTCGGGGACCAGCTCAATACACAGGACCTAGCTAATGTAGCCAGTTAACTGCCATCAATTAGCACCTACAAAACCAGGCTAAGGAGAGGAAAGAATCAATACAGACAATCAACTGCCCCAAGACAGACACAGTCAGTCCCACAAGCACCCATGTCACGAGTTTTGCCTGTGAGCAGCTAGGGGTGCAGGGCCCCAGACCCCCCTGCACTGACCTCCGCCACAGCAGAGGCCACCACCCCTGCAGCTTTCACCCCGCTGCGCCTTAACACACGCAGTGTCACCTAGGGCACGAGTTTTGCTTGTCCGCAGCTTGAGGTGCAGTTCCCTCCAACCCCTGCACTGATCTCCTTGAAGCTTGGCAGGCTTTGTGGCCTCAGTAAGACCTACCATCCCTGCTGTTTTCACACCCCTGTGGTGTAACACACAGCTGTGACATGAGTTTGGCTTTCAGGAATTTAGGGTACAGTTTCCCCCTCCCCCCCAAACCCTGGTGCTGATCTTCTTGAAACTTGGCAGGTCTCATGCTCTCAGCAGAGGCTATCATTCCTGCAAGTTTCATCTAAATTGGACAAAAACCAGCAAAGTTATAGATATTTCAGTGTTGGTTTTTTTTCCCCTCCATTATACCCTATGGTCAGATCTCTGAGGCGGCTGCGGCCAGATCGAGGCGGAAACCTGGTCCAGAACTCCAGATCGGATCGCTGCCATCCAAAGTGGCCAGATCGGATCGCTGCCAACTCGCACAGGCCTAGTAGGAAGCACAATCTGGAGGACACCACCAGGCAGCTTCCAGGAAGATCCGTGTTCAGGCAGTGAGCAGAAGGGCTGAGCAGTGTGCCACAGAGTTGGAAGGAGCACCACTGAATAAAAAACAATTCGGATACAGTTCCTTCTTATTGCAGGGCTCTGTATGATGCACCACAGCATACCCAGGGCAGCTAGGCTTGCCCTTACCCAGCACTGTATAACAGCTGGGGGAGCCCAGCCTCCCCTGCATCAATACAGCATCAACTCATTGCTTCTTTGCAGTCATTCAGCTCCCTGAAATCTAGCTCTGAGCCCCTACTCCCTGTCTCAAATGTATTCCTAATGATGATACACGTAATTTGTTTCTGAATACACCTGTAATACTAAGGATTGCTTATAGCAACTCTGTCCCTGTAGGTTCATGGAGTGGAGTTTTTCAAAACTTAAATTAAAACTTACCTGATACCTCCAATGGAGCCAGAGGCGCTCCTGACCTTGCTGTCATCTATGGGAAAAGGCAGAGAATATTTAAGGATTCTGTAGCTGCCAGGGCGCACACATGGAGGTTGGTCTAGAGGAACATACCTTGAGTTTACACTGTACACTTCTAGTAGTGATTTTAATTTTCTGGGATCACCTGTAGCTGCATTTAGAGGTGTACTCTTCAATAAAAGGCAAACTTCAATTGGAATTTTGATGACTAATTAATTAATGCTTTAGGGTTTTCATTCTCATCTTGTAATGATCATATTTGAATCAACAGTAATCACCAAGGTGTATTAACTCATCCCTGCTGTTACTGCTGTCCAGTTGCAATTGATTAGATACTTAAAATGAAGGCAAGTGAATATAAATATTTCATATGCAAGTTTTAGCATAATGGACTTGGATTTGATACTATGTACTAACTGGCAATTAAGGTGAATGAACATAATCCCTGGTCTTCAAGAAGCAGATAGCCATAATGAAAAAAATAAGGTTTAACAAACACCACGATCATAGAGATGAAAAGGCTTCAAAATGGTTTGGGGCTTTGCCTTCAAATCTTGCTTGAGCCCCACAGTGTCTAAGCTCCTGCCTCTTTGCTGCCAGTGTAGTTTCCAAGTCTTGGCTGTGAGTGTCTTACTTTTTTACTCAATTGAAAGCTCAGATTCCAGAGCATCTTCAAGTGTCATGTGTATCACTGAATGCCAGAAATGAGGACCCCAAAATGGTGATTCTAAAAAGGGCCCACACTGTTGCATCTCACTCAGTCAAGGAGAAAAAAAAAAAAAAATCAGTCTGTTCTAGGAAGTGTGTCTAATAGGGAAACAAATCAAGGAGGGTCTTCTTATTCCCCCCAACCCTGAGGATCTCTACCTCTTAGCAGGGTAGGCACTGCTGGCTACTAAGAAAGGTTAATCAATTTTTCTTTCTCCTATAAGGTCCAATAAGACTTTCCCTAAGGGACCGCCTTGCCCTGTGCTGAGCCAACAACTGGCTTTAGACAAAAGCGGCTGCAATGCTCTCCACGAGCCATTGCCAGTTGCATGCATTGCATCACTTCATTGCCTCCCACTCCCTGTGAATTCACAGCCCCTTCTACTCAGGCAGGGGCTGCACCTCCCTCCATGCTACAATGCACCTTGCATGTAGCAGACTGGCTTCCCCTGGAGAGCCTGTGTTCCCTGCAAAGTGCACAAAACCCTACAATGCTAATGCAAGTTTGGAGATACTGAAGAGGAAAGACTCCTGGGATGGCAGCTCCATTCCCTGCCAATCCCAGGCTGTCCTGGGCAAGCAGATTACCAGGACACTGCCCTCTGCAGACTTCAGTCATGGCAGAAGTATGGATTCTGCTACTGGCCTGATATGCAGACTTTGCCCATTCCTGGAGGCTGGCTCCTAGGAACTGGTGCCAAGGAAAGGCGTGGAAGTAGGAGCCCTGCTTGGCAGTACTGCTCTATGGGTTGGGGGAGGGGGGGGGGGGTGCCAGTAATCTGTGGAGCAGCATGGGGTGAGGCTTACACCTTCAGGCTCTGTTGCTAGCCAGTAGGATACAGGTTTGCTTGGTCCTTGGTCACATCTCATTCCTTCATGGAGAGGCTGAGCAAAGAGCCCTTGTCACCTATTCCCAGTCTACCTGATCCCAGCAAGTACGGCTCTGGACAGTGTTCACATTTCAGTTCAGGCACTTCCGAGGCCTAGGTGCTCTGAGGGATGCTGTGACTTGCTTTAAAGAGCTAAAGGGTCAGTTCCGGGGCTGGAGAAGGCATTGCAGTATCTGTTCTTGAAGCCATACCCATGGTGTTTTGATTCCCACATTTTGACTTGTTAAAAGCAGTGTGTACAGACCATAAGAAAACCCCCTTTCTCAGTGTACCCCTTCCCAGCTGCACAAGGGCCTGGCCCACAAGACCCAGGTTTCTACTGGGACCAGGTCTGGACACTTGGCCGCAGGAGTATACATGGGACTTGCTTGTGCCTGCCTCATCCCTTGTAACTCTCTGTGGATCTTGCCTGCCTGCATCTGTGCTTACAGTGTGCAACAGCAACACCTTCTGTTGATCTTGGTATATTCGGTAACAGAAGTAGGTTGCAGAATTATTCTTAACACTCACCATCAGCCTTGTACCGATCAGATGCCACAGGGGCGTGCCTCCACAGCAGAGCAGGGTGGATGCTGCCCTTATAGGGTCTGTCAGCTATTGGGATTGGAGCACCCCCCCAACCCCCATGGGGTCTCCTGTCTCATGTGCTGCTGTATTTTTGCTATAGAAACTGTAGTACTTGTAGAACCAAAAATTGTTTTCTTACAGGTACAGTGTAAAAACCTGGAATGCCAGAATCTGGAATGGGCTTCCAAGGGAGGTGGTGCTCTCCGCTACTTTGGGGGTCTTTAAGAGGAGACTGGATAAGCGATCTTTTCTGCCCAGGGCAGAGGAGTCGTACTCAATGATCTGCTGAGGTCCCTTCTGACCCCAACATCTATGAATCTATGAAAACAATGGCTTGCCTACAAAGAACTCAATGTGGTAATTTCCAGGACTCACAACATAAGGGGTCACAAATGGAGGGATCACTAGCTTCCTGCAAGAACCTCAAATCAGAGCTGAACTAACAACCATAGATAAGTCTGAGGTTTCCCTTCAAGCAGGAAACAAGAACCTTCACAACAGAAAGTGAAGACGCTTGTTTTCAGAGTTGCACCTCATTGCTCCGCTGCAAGTCAGGCCTCATGTCCTCCTCCACCAAAACAAACATTGCTCTCATTGCCACCATTTGATCCAGGGTATCCTTTTTTGCCTTCTACCAAAAAAAAAAAAAAATAAAAATGGCACAGCGGGAAATGAAGCATACCAAAACTTGATTAAAAAAAAAAAAAAAAAAAAAAAAAAAGTCTTAGGGCAGAAGAGACCGTTAAGCCCCTCTGGCCTCCCAGAGAAGGTAAAGACTTAGTCATTACCCATTTCATTTGAGTTGGTTTCTCTTCAAGGGGTTCTTGATACAAGAACCTCTCTTTACCCTTCAGGTGTCTGTTTTAGCCCCAAGTAAGAGCAGATGCATGATACAGCCCTATCACAGGCACATATCTGCCTGTTTGAAACTTCAAGGACATCCTATGCCCACGTACCAGGCCCTCTACTCATTCCTGAGTCTTGTTTCTGCAGCCCCAACTCACCTGGCTCAAGATGTGATTTCAGACAAACACTTCTCTGTTTGAGGACCAGGGCTCACTAAGGACAACAGATTACCTGTGGGAGAGTGGGTGGGGTGGGAGGAAAAAGGAATGACTGCAGTGAGGGATATTTCCACCCCCCAGCGGTCAGCATTCCCTGGCACTCTGGAAGAATTTCTGTTATACTGACCCTAAGATCCTCTTACCCATGCACCTGCACTATATATCTGTGCCAGCCAGCTCAGGTGACGTGTAGCACATTGTTGTAGCAGGATAGGCCCCAAAAGCAGCCATGATGTCCCCTGGTGCCTGCCTTAATCCTGCCCTGCTCACCCACTCTGGCCTCTTAGGTTCTCACCCAGCTGCCTCACTTACCACCTTGGCGGTTAAAAAAAAAAAAAGGGGGGGAGGATGCCCCCAGAAGCCAATGAGCTCTGGGTGCTCCACCTAGTTTTGCTCATTCTCACGCTCAGCTTGGTCTACTTCACTGAAGGCTCTGACGTTGCTGCACAGTCTCTCTGTCCAGGGCTGCCACCCCTCTAGACACTGGCTCCCCTGTGGGGCTCTGACCTGGCTGGCACCAATTGCCTTAAAGACTAAAATTATGGCTTCCTGCCACCCCCATAGTTACACCCATGCCTTACAGATAGTACTCAGCTCTCATGATCAGTCCTGAGGCTCTGACCTGCATGGTTCCTGACTCTGGCTGGACCACTCTTTCTTGCACTGGGCCCTGTACTGAGTCTCTGACTCCATGGGGATGCTATCTCCTGCTGCTAACCTGCTTGGCTTTAGCTCCATGCAGCCCACAAGGTCTCAGACCCTTGCAGCACTCACTCTCTCTCCCCCTCCCTCTGGGCCTTAGTCTTTCCTACTGCAGAGTGCCTCCCAGGCACCCTTCACCTGTGGCCTCCTTACCATTCAAGCCTCCAGTTCTATGCCAGCTGCTATTCAAACATAAGCCCCTTACTGGGTCTCGGCAAGCTCCTATCCTGTAACTGCTGGCTTTCTGTAGCTTCCAAAGGTACCTGTGTCACCTGGGTGTCCCTTCTCTCAGCTCAGGCCAGTAAGCATTCTGACCTCAGCAGAAATTAAGACCAGACTGAGCTCTCCAGCTCAGAAACTAGGATTTTAGTATGCTGTAACTCTACCCCTTTTGGTCATGTGGCCTTCACCTTTCCATGGGGTTTGCAATCAGCCCAGTACTCAGCCTGTTCTGGTTTACTTTGGTTTGCCCTCAGGTGTGGTAGCTTAATTTATAGGGCTGCAGTTATTTCCTTCTTACCTGCCTAGAGCTTTTTCTGCCTATGTCCATACAGTTAGTACTCCAGCAGTCCCCTGCTGCACTTCCAACTCCTATTTGTGGCTTCCCCTGGCTACTTACTTACTCAGAGGCTGATTCCTGTTCAGCAGCTGACCTGACTACAGCTCTTTGATACCAGCTTTCAACTGTTCAAGTAGCTGAGCTTAGGGGACCCTGCTACACCTGCCCATCTCAGCGCTCTGGGTCTATACTAGTAGAGGCCAACCTTTTAGGCAGGCAATACCACAAGGTAAGCCTTAACCCTCTGAGTGCCACTCTCTT
>NW_005842894.1:279637-296252 GCF_000455745.1 Alligator sinensis
TGTGTCCCCTGCTCCCTCCCTGATCTGCCATGTGCCATGCACAGAGGCTGCTTGTGCCACTCATGGCAACATGCTGAAGGTTGGCCTGCAACTAGCATTTCTATTCCCGGCTCCTCTGCCCTGTGTTAGCACTGCCTGTCTTGCAAACATTGAACAGATCCATTCTGAGCCCCAAGATCCTGTTCCAGTTAGAACCTCCATTTGCTCTAAACCAGTCTCTTTCACTTGGGTTGCTGTGGCACCTTGGGGTGCCATAAGCCCCTTCCAGAGGTGTTGCAATGTGGGTGATACCACAGCCAAGGTGATATGCTTTACACACTTCCTGTAAAGCAGATCAGGAAGCAGTTGCCTGTGTCTTATGTCCCTCCATTTCCAGGAGGAGCATGTGAGGTTGAACTGAGTTGGGTCGCAGGAAGAGTGGGAGCTCTGGCCACAGTCCTTTGCACTATCTGTCAAAATAGTTGCAGTGTGTGCCCTGACTCTGAAAAGGTTGAGAACCCCTACTCTAAATGCTATCCTCCAAAAGAAGGCTTGAAACACAGAAAACCTGACTCCTAGCCTTTTCCATGTTCTACTGCTAGTCAAACTCCCTTTCCAGAGTAGGAGATATAACCCAGGATTCCTGACTCCCAGCCCCACTTCTCCAACCACAAGACCCACTTGTACTCTCAGACACAAAGATAGACCTAGGCAGAACACCACTGCCTTTGTGACTTCTAGCAGATCTTTCTACTCTAACCATTTGACTCCAGTGTCCCCTGAGACATGGGTATCAAACCCAGGAGTTCTGATTCCTAGCCCCCTGCTCTAGAAGAATGCAGCCTAGTAGTTAGAGTACGGTACAGAACCCTGAACTCTTAGCTTTCAATTCGATTACCCTCCCTACTATATAACCCATTCTTCCCTAGAAACATATAGAACTCCAAAGTACTTACTTCTAGCCCCTCCTGCTCTAACCACCAGATAAGCTTGATGACTATACTTTGGACTGAACCAAGGACTCTGGTTCCCAGACCCCACTTTAGTCACTGATCACAGTCCCACCCAGAGCTGGCACTGGAATCCTGACTCCCAGCCCCCTCCATTCTCAGAAGACTACTGCTCTCTCAAACCCTGCAATAGCATTGAGGAGCTTCCACCTTCCAGCCCCCATCTATTTTTATTAGTAGATAACCACTCCCTGCCATTCTGCTGAGGGAGAACCCAGGAGTATTGGCTCCCAGATCCTACTTCCAACTACTAGATCCCACTGCCTTCTCTGATGTAAAAATACAACCCAAAAGACCTGGCTCCAAGACCCCCATTCTAACCACTAGTTTCCATTCCCCTTAAAGAGCTAGGAATAGAATCCAGGAATCCTGATATCTACTCCCCTCTCTAGTTCTAAGCACTAATCCCCTCCCACATTTCAGGAGTCCTGGCTCCCAGCCCTTGCCAGCTTTCCCAGCTGTAACCACTAAACAAACCCCACTCTCTAGTTGTCAGGAATTTATGTTCAGTGCTTGGACTGGATGCATCTGTTCCCAGAACCCTATCCTGTCTCTATGATTGGTGTTTCTGCCATGCTATGAGGATGCCCTTCCTCAGCCCTTCACTTCTGTCTTAGAAGGATATGTATGTACAGTGCACCAAGCCTGACAGCTCTCACCTCCTTGACCTGATCTCAGCACTGTGCATCTGTGCCAGGCACCAGGTGTATCTGTTTTCAGGTCCATGTTCCTGGCTCTGCACAGAGTATCTGTACCAAGAAGCACTGTTTGTGCACGTGTTGCAGTGTTTCTGTGCCAGGCACCAAGCATTTGAATTCTCAGTTCCCCATCCTTTCTCAGTGTTAACTTTTCCATGCAGCAGTAATTCAAGTTCTCTGCCCTATTGCCCTCTCAACATTGTGTTGATGCACTACATTTAGCCTGCCCAGTCTCTGGGCACCCACACCTGTGTTAGTACTAGATGCTTGCACAAGGTACAAACCATACACATGCTTTGTCCCCTCATGCCTCTTAGTGCTTTTTGTTTGTACCATGTAATAAGAATGTGCCTAGCTTACCAACCTGATGCAGCAGTGTGGAGCTTTGTCACGTACTAAGCATGTTTGTTCTTAACTTTGTCCCATCTCAGGTCTATTTGTGCCATGTATCAAACACCCACATCCACTGGTGACACATAGGGGGTGCACGCAGGTGCATGTGCATCCCCTGAGATTGGCCCTGCACCTCCTGAGAAGCACTGGCAGCATTTCTGGGTTGCTGCCAGCAATTCTGCCGGCAGCAGTGATCAGCCATTCCCCCCTCCCCGGTTGGTGATTGGCTGCTGGGACCCTCCCCCCCACCCCCCTGGTCGGCGATCGGGCCGCTGGTACCTCCCCAGTATTAGGAGGCACGACTTGCCCATGTCTGCACCTGTCTCTACGCTCTCTCTGTGCCGTGTATCAAGTTCATGCTTCCTTAGCTCTCCACCCAATCTCAACACGTTTTCTGTATCACATGATGAGCATTTCTGTTCTTTACTCCCACCTCCCTCTCAGATTGCGTACCTCTGCTGTTCCCTGAGCATGCCCATTATCAGCTCTCCACCCAGGTCTCTGTGTTGTGTGCCCATTAATGCATTGAGCATGACTGTTCTCAGATCCTTATGTTAGCCTCAGTGCCAACTGCCTGTGCCAGGTTCAAGAGTACCCATTCTCAGATTCCCAGTTCACTTTGTGCTTGTGCTATGCCTCTTCTCAGTTCTCTACTCCTGCCTAAAGCAGTTAGATTTGTTCCAGGCACAAAGTCATGGCTGTTTGTAACAGAAAACATTTGTAGGTATGGAGAAAAATCTTGAAGACCTTCTCACACAGTATGCCCTGCTGAGCGGGGAGCCATGCTTTCTGGGTGTGCATGGAGGTTAAGCCCCCTGAACAAATGGTCTCTGCTCCCACCAGAGAATAGTTTTTCCCTTACTCAGTCCTAATGGTGACACCAAGGATTTTTTTTCCTTGTGAGGGGCAAAATTGGATCAAATAAGAATTTCTTTTTAATCCTGGAATTAACAAAACCTTGTCGAGCTTTGCAGGGCACCCAGAATAGGTTCTGGAAGGGGGAGGGTGCTGAAACTTTGACAAAGGTTTCCTTCATTCAGAATATCAATCAGGCATTGGAGTTAAATGATTGTTACTAACAAACAAGTCCAGAGTTACCAGTGTCTGACAAGTATTTGAGTACAGCTACTAGTACCTGCTTCCCCCATATGGTCTCTTCACTTTTTGCTTGCTGTTTGCCATGGGCTGAATCTGAATATCTAAGGCCAAACTCAGTTAATTTTACCTGCCTCCTTTCTCAGTGTCTTACTTCCTTTCCTTACACAGAAGCAAAATGGGCACAGATTCAGGGGTCCTCCTGCAGCCCTTAGGTGGCTGCTACATATACAGCCAGTCGCATGCCCTGGCCACAAAGCTGGCAGTGTCTGTCCAGGGCCTCTACATGGGTGCAGAGCTACTGAGAAGCTTGAGGTCTGAGAAACTCCCCTGAGACCCAGAATTCGGGACTGAGTGAACCAGTGGGTCTCCATCCAGCCTCTGCAGGCTCCCCCAGCACAAGTCAATGGGTTGGGGTAGCCTTCCCCTTAGCAATAGGGGTGATGCCCCAGAGGTCTTGGTTGGGCCAAACCCATCTGTCTATAAGAAGCACAGCAGGGGGTTGTTTGGCAAGTCCCAGCAGATGTGTCCACTAAAATGATCAGGCCACAGGGTAGTAGGTTTAGTTTATTAGTTGGTAAAGTCTTCTCTTACAGGTCTGTGCAGCACAAGCTCCTGGGTGGGGGTACAGTGCCCTACACAGTCCCACTAGACTAAATAGCTTCTCTTCCATTGCAGCTGTGGGGCATATTTCTCCTACATTTGTTTCCCAATATAATCTAATAGAAAGGCAACATTTAAAATGTGAGCATGCATGCAAATCACAAGCAATTTTCACAGAAAATAAAGACATGACAGAGCTGGAGGAAGAAGAGGCTATGATGAGACAGGGCTCAGAGCCCAGCAGGTTCAGAGGAAGCGCTCAGCAACTGATTAAACACAGAAGAAGCACAGCAGTCTCTACTGAGGGTAGAAACTCAGAGCAGATCTGCAGCTGAGTGCCATACCTCGAGTTACTCAATAGATGGTCCTGAACTTTAAGAGGGGACTTCTGGACAGGAAACCAGTGACACTGAATGGGACTGACCCTGTGGGCAGAAGAAATTTAAAATAGCAGCCTGCAGCATCCTTTCAGCAGGTGCAGCCATTAGCAGAGACACCATGGTACTACTGGCTCAGGTTGCAGAACTGACCTGCTCTCCTGCCCAAGCATGGCAGGGACCCTGGTGGGGCCTGCTCCATAGTAGCTCCATTGGGACAAAACAAATCCATGCTGCTGAGGCACTGACTATGATTTGGGCCACTTCTTTGCTTTTTGGCTCCTCTTCTGGTTCAAAAAGCTGGCAAGCTACAGACTCCCCAGTTGAAGGGTCCTCAGGAATGGCTTGCTGTTGCCCATCTTCTCAGTTGGCATACTGGTCCCTCAGGGCTATGATCACTGTGTGGTCTTGAGACCAGATGCTGTTCTAAAGTATGCTTGAACAAGGGCACAGACTTGGGCCAGCCCAGAACCGGTCACATGACCAGGAGCTTCCAACTACCCTCCACCAAGGCTCTTGTCTTGGCTTCTATTCTATCTGCCCTTGGCCTGTTTGCACTTATTCCCGGAATGGCTCTCTACAGTGCCTCTATAGGTGCCTCCCAGCCTAGTACCTGCTGGAAGGAGATGCTCAGACAGCAGTGGGGGTTCAGTACTATGCCATGTGCCAACATTGCTAACTCAGAGCAGGCACACACCAGCTTGCCTGTAGCTCAAGTACAGGAAAGTGAGCCAGAGAGTTAGTAGGGGTGATGCTGATATCATTGAACACTGAAAGCATCACTCAGCCACTCCGGGGCTTGCTCCCTTCTGCCAGGCTAAGCTGTGAATGTAGGCTTCATTAACCAGGTCTTGACTGTCATCCATCCTGCAATTTGCATCCCAGGATCTCCAGGGGCCTACATGCTTCTCATGGCCAGGACACACAGTGTAACCATACTGATCACAGCAATCCAGCCAAAAGCTGCCCCACCCAGGGACTGGCCCACATAGAGCTTTGCCTCTGCAGGGCTGTGCTGGCCCTGTACTGCTGATGACTCTCACTCCCCAAACTGAGCCTGAATTTTCCCAGGCTACGAAGGGCAGATCCTCCTCACCCTTTCCATAATTCCCCAGCTCTGAAACCAGCATCACAATTTTTTTCATAAAAGTCTGCAGCCACACACAGTGATGCCTGCACACACATAGAAAGATGGGCTCTGTGCTGGGGCACACCTGTGCACAAATACCTGGGAACAGCCTCCCAGAGGTGTGTGCATAAAAAGATGCACTCCTGTCCCATGTGATCACTTGATGCAGCAAGACGTACATAGAGGGGGTGTGTGCACGTGCATGTGAAAGATCTCATCTAATGTCTCCCCTTGTCCTTCCACACAGGCATACATGTGCAGTCATACTAGATGCACATACGTGCAGATTTCCACACCAGTGCTTCTAGGCAAGTGCTTACTGGCACATACAGTAATGTGGATGCTTCTGTTTGTGCACGTGCTGCATGCACACTTTTCCACACTTTCTTCAAGCGTGAGACCTTATATCTAGAGATGAATGTTCATGCAGACATATACACTCTCACACTGGAAACACGTGTGCTCGTTGATCTGCTCTCTGCCATGCATACTTGAAGGCTGACTCAGGCGCACACATGTATGAATGGAAAGCTATAGAAGGAAAACTCTTGAGCTGAAGTGCAGTTAGTTTGACACCCCAGGAGGCCAAAGCTTAGGTGAGCTCCATGTGATCACTAGGGTGTTAAATAGGAATTAGCAACTTTTAAATGTCTGAACATAGAAGCTACTGTAAGTTCTTAACTGGGTTCATTCAGCCAGCTGAGTAATGTCACTCACCTTGATCTACAGGCCATGCCTGGGGCCTGTTCACTGCACATGGGACTTTTACACACGCGCGCGTACACACACACACACACACACACACACACACACACACACACACACACACACACACACACACACACACACACACACACACACACACACACGTGCGCGCGCGTCTGAAGCACATACATTGCCACCAGTCAGAGACACCTCCCTCACCAGTGGTGTCTCCATGGCACACCTGCAGGATGCTCTCAGGCACTGATTTCAACAGCATTGGCCTCCTCCTGCTCCCGGATTATATGAACCCCAGCAGTCCGCACCATGCGCGTGGCACTCCGGGAATGCACAGGGGAGCCTGGAGACCGTGGTGGGGATTTGTGTGTTCTGGAGGAAGCTGGTGATCTGGCTGGGGAGCGGTGGTATCTACGAGCTGATCGTGCAGGAGGTCTGGGGGATCTGCCAGGAGGTGTTGGGGAGCTGGAGTAGCTGGGCGGCCCCAGCTCGGCTGTGCCTTGTGATTCTGGAGGGGAATCCTCATCCAGCTCAGGGGAATCCTGCAGAGACAAGAGCAAGGAGGTTATTGCAGGCAAGCCAGACTAGGACTGCAGCACCATTGCCTTTGGCACTGGCTTCAAACAACTGCTGGAAAGGGTTCTTGCCAGGTGCTCTGCCTCAGCCAGAGCATCAAGCACCACCCAGGGCTTCTCTCCAATGTGTCTAAATAAGCCAAGAGGTCAAGCTGTGGACATAGTCTGCATTCACAGTATTCATTGCTATTGATGACCTCAGCCATTGCTTGCAGACATCTCCCTTCCCCTGTCAGGGAGCAAAGGCTGAGTGTTACAGAAACCATATCTAAACACCAGCAATTGTGCTTACTGGAATACAGGACCCCAGGAGCTCAGAGACACCTCCCAGCAGGTGTCAGCTCTAAATTCAGGTCAAGATGGTCTTTTTCAATCTCACGAACTGTAGTCTTCTCTCCCCGGCTCCCCACAAAGTACCAGATTGCAGATTGGGGTTAGGTTACATGCTGCCCTCCTGTAATGTTGCTCTGCGATGCTCTACAATGCCCTACTCCCAGCACATCTACCAGCAGGTGTCACTCATGAGTCACAGTGTGCATGGCACTTTGGGCTGGCAGTGTTGAACTCCTTCCCCCTGCAGTCTTTTTAGTAACTGCAAGTCATTCTCTGGGTTATGGGCATGAGCATGAGGGCCACATTATCAGGGCCTATATATGCAAGTTTTCTATCCCTCCCTTCTAACATCCTGTAAAAAGTCTATTCTGTTTGCAATGCCTCAGGCCAGGACAGAGGGGTGGAAGAGAGCCTGGGCTAAGCCATTTGAGCTGTTCTGAAGCTGAAGGAATTTGAAAACTTGGTGGATTTTCAGTTTTTAACCATCTTGCACTGTTCAATGTCTCCCCAGTGTGTGTCTGGGCTGGAGGCTGGGAATGCCCTGGTTGTCTGACAGTTAGTTTTAGAACCTGCTTGGCTAGGTGTCTCTGAGCAGAGCAGGATAGCCTGTGACCATGGGCAGATCTGGAGGTGGATCCACCTGTAACTATGGGTAGATCTTTGGCAATGTACTTCATCTGCAGTGAACTCTCTCTCAGCTCACCAGCTTTTCAGCATGGCTGCCAGACCCTGTGTTGGCATGGCTCTGAAATCCAAGAAGTTAGCACCACTACCGCTCACCCCCATGTTCGCTTGCCCACAGCCAAATTTGGCAGCGTGTGAAAAGGAGAGGGTGGGTGGTGGCAACATTCATTCCCTAGATTGCAGAGCCTTACCAACAGGCTCTGGCAGCAGTGATGATGAGGCAGTGAGCTCAGACAGCTTGCTGAGCATGCATCATGCTACCAAAGATGAGGGGTGCTGCTGCATTCCTTGCGCCTCCCTGTGAATTTCTCATTTGCCTGTGCAATTGTGGTGCTCCTATGTTCACTGAGCACTGAAAGAGCTCACAGTCCCAGGAGTATGAAGTAAAAGAGCCTGGTGGCCAGTGTCCAAGAAGCCCAATTTTTAACCCAAGGTGGAAGCACTAACGTTGTATGCATAATATGTTGTGCAACGATACCATAGAAACAGAGAGAGGGCTTCTGGAGCTGCATACAAGTGAAAGAAAGGCAGAAAAGTGTTTGCACTGTACATCGCATCTCATGAGATTCAATAAAGTTCAATAAGGACAAGTGCAAAATCCTGCACTTAGGACAGAACAATCCCATGCATGGGTACAGGTTGGGACTGACTACAGATAGCAGCTCTGCAGAAAAGGAGCTGGAGGTTACAGTGAACAATAAGCTGAATATGAGCCAACAGTATGCCTTTGTTGCCAAGAAGGTTAACAGCATACTGGGCTGCATTGGTAGGAGTGCTACCAGCAGATCAAGGGAAGTGATTATTTCCCTCTATTTAGCACTGGTGCGGCCACATGTGCAATACTGTGTCCAGTTTTGGCCCCCTCACTACAGAAAGGATATGGAGAAATTGGAGGGAGTCCAACAGATGGTAACAAAAATGGTTCAGGGGCTGGGGCACATGACTTCTGAGGAGAAGCTAGGGGAACCTGGGCTTATTTAGCCTAGAGAAGACTGAGAGGGGATTTAATAGCAGCCTTTAACTACCTGAAGGGGGGTTCCAGAGAAGATGGAGCTAGACTGTTGTCAGTGGCAGCAGATGACAGAACAAGGAGCAATGGTCTCAACTTGCAGCAAGGAAAGTTTAGGTTACATATTAGGAAAAACTTGCTTGCTAGGAGTGTAGTAAAGCACTGGAACAAGCTACTCAGAGAGGTGGTAGAATCCCCATCCATGGATGTTTTTAAGACCCGGCTAGACAAAGGGGATCATCTAATTGGGGACGGTCCTGCTTTGAGTAGGGGGTTGGACTAGATGACCTCCTGAGGTCCATTCCAACCCTAATTTTCTATGATTCTATGGTGTGTGTCAGCATTTAAGTCCTGAACAGAGCGTTTAAATATTTGGGGTGAAATGTTCTTCTCTGACCAACTAAATAACACACATACACACACAGAAGGGTTTCTTTCATCACAGTGATTTATAGAACAGCCTTCTAATAGGAGGAATAGATGCAAGATACCAAGCTAGTTTGAAGACAAAATTTATGAGCAGAGTGACATGACAGCGTTGCTTGTGATAGCAGGGGCTGGACTCAGTGACCCAGGAGGTCCCTTCTACTCCGAGGCTCCTATGTAAGTCACAGGACCCATGAGTCTCATTAGTACACGGACCTGGAGCATATTGACAAAACAGCTTCCCTGCCAGGGCCAAATGTAGCTCAGCAGCTTGCAGTGCAGAACAGCAAAGGACACTCCTTAGGGCTTGCCACCTGTTAAGCTGAGAGGCTCCAGATTTTGCTCTAAGTTTCTGGTTCAAATACATTCAAAATCCCAGGATGAAGCTGTCCAATGTTTCAGCTTCCTCTGGCCTCATGGGAAACCTCAATCCTGGGCCTATGTGCCAAGCAAAAAGCTGACTGAAGCATGCATCACAAAGCCCATTTTTTCCAAACAGTTCAGAGGCATCTCCAAGCAGGTCTGCAAATGAAGTCTGTTGGGGCCAGATCCTGTTCCAGCTAGTGGGCATCCAAATGGACTTATGCACCTAAGTGATATGCCGTCCTATCTTGGTAAAGTCCCTGAAAGTCTATTAACACATTTACTTTAGTAATATGCTATCATGGGGTTTTTCTAGAAGTGCAATTAATGTGCATGATTGGAGGAATCTCTTTGGAGATTACTGCTCAGGAGTTTATGGCTCCCAGGCACTACGTCTTCATATGTACCTGGGACTGCAGCAAACTAAGCCAGGTCAGAGCAGCAGTGGCTGGCAAAGGACCCAGGGGTCAGCGTACCAGCCCGGGTCTACTCCCCCCTGACTCAACATGATGTGGAGGGACTGGATGGGGCACAAGGGTGCTTCAGTGTGAGACTAGCTAGCTGGCAGCCCCACACTAAAACCCCCTCATGCCCCAACCAGCCAAGGCAGCATCTAGAACGTGTGCTGCTGCAGAGTAAAAAAATCTCTGCAGCATGATAGCACTTGTATTTACAAGTACTAGCCTACTGCAAAGTAAATTGGTTTACTCCAGACTAATAGGGGCACACATGTCGATGCATGCGAGTAGCTAATTAGTCTACTGCACAGTAAACGTCTTGTGTAGCTGTGCCCATAGAGTCTCAGGCAGAGACACTCGAGAGGATTCTGTGGCTCCCCTGAAGGCAGGTGGCAGAGAGGGGGGTCCCACTGAGGAGAGGGAAAGTGGAAGTCCCCAGTGGAGGGAGACAGCTGTGACTGAGGGGAGGTTTACCCCAGAGAATTTTTACAGGAATTTTTATGGGGGCTCAATGGTAGTCTGAACATAGGGTAAGGATTTTGTCAGTTTTGTTTTACCACACTGTTGTCCAAGCATTTGATAATATTTTTTCTTTTTCATACCATTTGTTCTTCCTTGTAATAAACCCTTTTGTTTTTCGGTTTCTTTACCAAAGTGCCTGTGCTAAATCATGCAGGGGTGTAGGTTGTAGCCGTGTTGGTCTAAGGACATAGGCAGACAAGGTTCCTTGGGTGAATGTGATATCTTTTATTAGACCAACCCCAAAATAGTTGGAGAATAGTTATTAAGCAAGCTTTCGAGTTCAAAAACCTTTCGTCAGGCTAAGGAAGTGTCAGCAGTTGGTGTGTGCTCTTCCTAGATGGAATGAAAAGTAAAGAAGCCAGGTGCTGGGCTGGGCTGGGCTGGGGAGTCATGTGCTAAATCATGACATCTGAGCAAATTAATAATCTGGGTATATCCATTCAGCAGAGTGGAGGACCAAGACAACCAAGACAAACCTGCTCTGGATGCATCTCAGGGAGCACCCCAACACCTCAGGGTTTTGTCATACCATTGTCCTACCCTTAGGATTGAGTCACTAAAACAGGGGTGGGGAAAATACAGCCTGCAGGCCAGATCTAGGCCACCAAGCAATTTCATTTGGCCTGCAGGCACCCACCAATTAATTGTAACCTGCCCAGGCTGCGCACCTTGCCAGGGGAGCTGCAGCTGGGTGCGAGCATGGAGCTGGCAGGAGCGTGGAGCCTGGACCCAGGGGGGTGGTGGAAGCACGGAGCTTGGGTAGGCAGGGTGTGGGTATAAGGGAGGGCAGGGATGTGTGGGGACCCCCCCCACACTCTCCTTCCCATGGTGCACAGCCCCCACCATAGTGACTAAAAGCAGTAAGTAGAAGGTGAACCCATGCCTTTTTGCATTAGCTGGTTTTCAGGGATTTGAGCAGGGTGCAGTAGAATGGACTTAGTTGCTTAAGTCCATGTACTTGCCTAATAGATGGGACAGAATATGGCCCTTGGGACTGCATATGGTTTTAAGGCCCCATAACAGTAGCCACATCTGCGAAGCCAAGGAAGGTGTTTTCTCTTTGACTTTGCTGTGAATGAAGAATGAAGCTATTCCAGCCCCTCATGTCACAAAAGATCCCCTTCTGCCTTGTTAGGGGAAAGCTGCTTCGTCACTGGCTCACAGGTCCTAGGTTTTTCGCAGTACAACACTGGACACTTACCTTGTCCTTTAGGATGTAGAGAGCAACTGGGTTCTTGCGTTCATGTTCTCCAGTGCGGGGGATAATCTCAACTGCACAAAAACAGCAGAAAACATTTGTGACATGTTCCTACTGATGGGAAAAGTAATCTATACACACACCCAACATGTAGGTGCATGTGTATGGATGTGGGTGAGGGCATGTGCTGAAAACTGCTGGAATATTCCTGTACTCCTTGAGTTCCTGGAGCAATTTCCTACCCATCTTCCAGGTTCCTGCATCTCAGGCTTCCCAAGCTTAATTTTGGCAATTGTATAAATTGCCTGGAGGAGAGAGTGACATGTTAGGGGGTAGGCATGGGCAGCCTAGCACAAGATCATCTACAAAGAGAAGGCAAATATGTCCATATATATTGGACTGCACAAAAAAATAGCTTAGGAGAGGTTAGGGCTTGCAGCATCAGCTCCAGGGAGTAAATTTCAGTAAAGGTTGTGGGCAGTTGCCTAGTGTCAAACAAATGGTGAGGGTGGGGGTTGAGGGCCATTAGGCCTCACAAGAGCAGAGGCATTATACCAGGAGCCTGAGATCATGTTAATTCATTGCCGAGGCTGGGGGAGAACAGCACTAGGAGTGCCCAAAGAAGTACAGAAACCTCTCCACTCCTGAGCCTCATAGAAGAAATGGGCCCAGTAAGGGAAATGGGGCGTTTTATACTAATATATGGTCTGTAAAGCAATTTGGGAAGGTAAACATGATCCTAGGTTCTATGTGCTGGCAAACAGGTGTCCCCAGCTGGAGCAGGGACCCATCAAACATGTCTCATCACAACACTAGCTTTGGGTGGGCTCCTGTTCTTGAAAATGCAGCAAAGCAGATTTAGACTGGAGATCAGGAAAAACTTTTTCACTCTTAGAACAGTGAAGCAGTGGAATAGGCTACCTAGGGAAGCTGTGAAATCTCCATCACTGGAGGTATTCAAGAAGAGGTTGGATAAGCATTGGTCAGACACGATTTAGGAATAGAGATGCCTGGGATGGGGCTATGGAGAGGAACCACTGGAAGATTAGGACACCCCCACACACGCATTGCTCAGAGATTATGAGAAGAGCTCTGCAGCCCAGAACAGAAATTGGAGGAGTATGTTCAGCCACAGAAGAATGAAGCAGAGCTCCACAATTGACTTGGTTATGAAAAAAGATTAAAGAACAAGGACAAGTTTATGGGGGCAATAGGATGAAAAAAGGAGAGTTCTGGCTCTCCAGTTAAAGTGTATGATGCATGGGGTTGTGTATCTGGTCCCCAGGTTCCAGTGCAGAGTAGAGGATGTTTGGTGACCCCATGATTCCAGCCTTTGTTGGTCACCTTATGGGAATGGGAAGATTGTTTTCCCCTCCTATGCTATAGGTGTCAAGGTTTTTTGCTTTTATCAGAAGCGCTGTCTGTTGGCTGTAGCCAAGGCAGAAGATTTTGACTGGGATGTGCCAGTGGTACTTCTGGGACTTAAAAAACCCAGAGGTTCCTGGCTAGAGGGCCTTACTCCTCTGTTCAGGGTCAGACTGCTGTTCGGGATCAGGGAGGAATTGTACCCTGCAGTCAGATCAGCATGGATGGGAGTGGGGTTGGGGGGCTGGCAGGGTGGGGGATTGTCTTCCTCCGTAATGAGGGGCATGGTCCTCTTCTTTGGATCTCTGAAGTGTATTTTATAAAACTCCTATTTTTCCTTGAAATACTGGTGCTCTCATTCTCCTGCCTTAGCTTAGGATGTTTTGATGTTTTTGGTAGTTGTACAAGAGAGTTGTTTGTGCAGGTTTAAGACTAGATTAGACAAATATTGTCTAGAATAGCTTGGCTAGGGAGGATTCTGTCTTGAGCGGGTGGGAAGGCTAGATTGGGGTGGCCTAAATGCAGTTCAAGTCCCACAAGTAGCATGGGCAGCCTTTCCATGTGGCACAAATCAGAGGGAGCAGGCAGCATAAAAGCAACAGGGCAGGAAGCAGAAAGCAGAGCAGCAGATCAGGTATGGGAGAAAGTTCAGAGTGGCACTCAAAGAAGGTAAGGTAAGGGCAAATTTGTGACATGCTTGTCAAAAAGCTTGCCCCCACAGGACTAGATGACCAGTCCAGTCGAGCCCAGCTTTTCTATGATTCTATTCCTCATACAGGTTTTTGGAGTCACCTCTAACAGAACAGGGTCTCACAGAAGAGACTGGAAGGACGATGGTTCTTGCTTTGTGCACATAACGAGAAGCCTGGAATTGCTCACCCAGAATAATGCATAGGACATATGAGCTAGCTGCCAGGAAAGTTTGAGAAGAGTTTTTGCGAGAACTCGGTGCCACAGTGATTCATCCACAGCTTCAGCTATCAAATATCCCCACTGTGCCCAAAATGTAGAGCAGTGCTATGTTGCATGACAGCTCCAGACCAGGAGCTTACAATTAGCGGCAGAAAGAAAGCACAACTAAAAGAATGTGCATGGAAAACACAAAGTACACTGAGTATTCAAATGTGGCAGGAAACCCTGGCCTTGTTCTCCCCACCTGTCCATCTTATTTGATTGGTTTGGGTTGACTTCCTGAAAAAAGATATTGATTAAATCTGTTGCCCACTGACCTGTTTCTGTTACTTTGAACTGCATCCAGGGCCTCCTGGCAGGGAGGCTTTACAAACACATTGATGATCCTGGATTGTGATTTTATTTTATTATTATTCTTAAATTAATTTTCTTTTTCATACAAACCTTGAATGTCAACTAGTGTTCAGGGTGTGTTTGAGTCCCCCTTAGATATTCAGGGGCAAAATCTCTAATTTTACTACCCCAGAACCTGATCTTGCTGACAATAGGTGGTGGGTACTATGTATGTCCCTCATTTGTATAGGGGAGGGGTGGGCAAAATACAGTCCGCAGGCTGGATATAGCCCACCACGTGATTCTATCCAGTCTGCGGCAGGTCCTTCAGCTGCCAAGTGCAGAGGGTGCTACCTGGCATGGAGCACAGTCTGCCCTGGTCTCACGTATGCTTCTTGGGCATGCCAGGACATGTATTTTGCTGGGCGAGTGGCACTGCAGTGGGGCAGAGGTGGCACAGAAGCCAGATTCAGTTTCCTGGCAGCCCCCATGGTGGTGGCTCCTTCTGGCTGCCATTGTCAATGTCTTTGCCACTGCCACTGAACCCAGCCCCGCTGCTCAGGCACCCTGGCACATCTGTCCTGCATTCACTGCTGGGGGTGCCAGATGGAGTGGGTGGGTGGGTGGGTGGGCAGGTGGGGTCTCCATGGTGTGGCTCAGGACCCCTGACACAGAGCTGCAGTCTGCTCCCTGCACATCCCTGCAATGTGTGCCAGCCACTAACCATGGAACTGGCATTCATTGTGGGGAATGCAGCTCTGCCCTAAGACCAGGGCCCCAGGCCCCAGCCCTGTGTTGTCAGCACCCCGTGATCCCAGGCCTGGCCTTGCAAGTCCGTCCCGCTCCTGGATGCTGCTCCCTGCCTGCCCATGGCTCCATCCCATCTGTCTAGCTGAGCACATCCTGTCCGCAGTGGTCCCAGGCTGGCCTCCATGAAGACCTTGCCCACCTGCCCACTCTGTCCAGCATACCCAGCAGTGGGTGCAGGGCAGATGGGCCCAGGGTAGGATAGGATCAACCGACATCTCTCCATCCTCCTCCTCCTCCACTCTCCGCACTGGGTGGTGTAAACACCGATGATGGGGGGACCCAGGCTAAATCAGCACCTGCTCCCCCCACTCCCCTCCCCTGCCCCTCAACAACTCACCAAAGCTCTTTAAGTACTCCTTAAGGAGTCTTTAAAATAATCACCCACCCCTCATATAGGAGCAGTACTTAATGGCTGCAATTAGCAACAAAGACTACATAGGCCCCAGCCCTGCTCCACAGATACTTGATTCATGGAGCAATTATTTACCTTCATGCTTTAAGTGCTCTTCATTCTGATCCACGTGTTCAGAAGAGCTCTGCTGATCCAGTTTCCGTTTGTCCCTGTAAAATGTAGAAGGTGCCTGGTGAAGAACAAAGCAGGAGGCTTGTGTGGAAAAGTTTTTTTCAGAACAGCTTTTTTCACATTCTCCACATTGGGCCCCAGCATCTCTGGGAGAAGTTCTGCTCAGTATGCCAGCTGTTTGTGCCAGGCCTGTAGCACATCTGTTCTGAGGAAGCAATGAGCACTGAGATGCTGCTGTCTGGAAGACTGCCCCAGCTGTACACAAAGCAAAAGCCTCTGCTGGGGAGTGAATTCACTGGATGAGTGGAACAGAAGTCAGAGACCTGCAAAATGGAAGGAGGGTGATTGCAGCCTAAAGTTCGTGTACTTGGTGCTCTGGGCCTATCTCCTCTGCTGCAGTACCATTCAGCAAATTCCTAAAACAAAGCAATGGTTTTAAACTCCTCAAAGTTAGACAGCAAGGGAGCAGGGAGAAACTAATGGGGTTTAAGTATTAGATTACTGTACCAATGGCACAATATTTGTTTGGGATCAAAGAGAGCTCCTAGCTCCATATTGGGAGAAAGGAACGCTGGAAAGATTGGAGAATGGTTGTTACAGAGTATGTACTAGAAATGAGCTAGGCTAGGTCCATCTGAGGGTACACTGGCTGGGCTGCCAAGATCCTGTTTTGGAGCTTGGGTTCCCTAGTGGGACTGGCCAAAACAGGCTCAGAGTTGGGCTGTTTCATAAGGATGATCCTGTAGCATGCTCATGGATCCACCCCAGGTGCTGGCATGGGTTGGGCTAGGGACAAAAATTACACATAAACCGGTTTAAGTGATCAGAAACTGCTTTAAATCTGTAACAGAACAGATGTTCAGTGCACATAAACCAGTTTCAAAATGGCTAAAACCAGTTTGTGAAAAAACGGGTTGAATGTAGTATCAGACTTAACCAATTGAGATCAAACCAGTTTATGCAATGTCTGCCCCAGATCCCTTGCTGGTTTAAGTTAAATCAGAGGCCCCCAGCATCCCGGCATGCTCTCTGGGCTGGGCTCTCTGCTCCAACCCAGCAGGGATGGCCCCGCCCCTCTGCTCCCCAGCTGGAGCAGGGAT
>NW_005842894.1:296294-302231 GCF_000455745.1 Alligator sinensis
CGGTTGAAGGGGGGTGGGGGGGGGGGGGTCAAACTCTGGCCTTGGAAGGGAGCAGGGAAGAAGTTTATTCTTCCCCTCCCTCCCCTGTCCCACCAGCATGGACCTCCACTTCTCCATGCTGGCTGCTCCAGCAGTGGGGGCATGGCCAGTTCCAGCAGTAGGTTTGGCTGAACTGGCCACAGAGTAGTTTAATTCCCCCCTCCCTGTTCCACCAGCAGGGACCCAAGCTGGGTCTTCCAGGCACTCCCTGTCCCTGTCATGGCACTCCACTCCCAGCAGTCTGCCATGGTTTCCCGCAGCTGTGGAGAAGGGAAGGCTGCTGCAGATTGTGGTGGCGGCACTGGGAGCTGGGGGGGCTGTGGCCTCCTCCAAACCCCAGTACTGCCATGCACAGTCTGCTGCAGCTCTGCCATCCCCGCAGCATCTGGCCGCAGCGTGGGGGAATGCCCGGCAGACCTGGCTTGGGTCCCTGCCAGTGGGACAGGGACAGGGGAAATAAATCCCTCTCTGGCCAGTTCAGCCAAGGCTACTGCCTGGGCTGGCCACACGCTCCCCCGCCCCAGCACAGCTTCCCTGCAGCCAAGGGTGCACTCTACCGCCCCCTGGCACCTGGTCTGAGCAACTGCAGGCATGTGCCTGCATTTCTTCAGTCCAAAGGGAATGTTTGTATAGTTATAAATCAGTTCAACTAGGCAGGTTAGACTAACCTGCAAAGATTGAATTAATTCAGGCTCCACTTTTTGAATGTCTGTCCCTAGCCATGGAGCATTCTGGGGTCTGACTCACCTGCTACATTCCCCAGCCACCCCCTCCCCCCTGGTCTCTCTCTTTCCTTGTCTTTGATGTTATTGTTGTTATACTGAGGAGGCAGTCCCTGGAAGCTGGGAATAGCTTATGTGGTGCTACTCCTTCCTGGCTTTGTCCTTGAGCTTCTCTCCCTCACATTCAGTCCTAGGGTTCTCTAGCCGGGGAACTAGGCTGGCTGCTCCTTCACAGAGCTATCGCCATGGGCGTGTGTCTGGCATGGCTTATGACAACCCCCAACACATGCCCATTCTATGAGCAGAGGGAGACCCTGGCACACATGTTCCTTGAGTGCACCAGGTTACAACCGCTGCACCTCCTCCTCCAGAACTTCTTGTTGAGGTTCTGGCTGCACTTTTCCCCACACTTTTTCATACCCTATCCATGTGTGTGAATTTTTTCATACCCTATCTGTGGCCCTACCAAGCCCTGGGACCTCCTGGTCAACCTCCTCCTGGACCTGGCCAAGCTGTCCACCTATTTTTCTTGCCGGGATCCTATGATCCCTGCTCACTTTCTGCCCCTGGGGCAGGGGGCTGGACTCAATGATCTTCCGAGGTCCCTTCCAGCCTTAATGTCTATGAATCTATGAATCTTACCAGGAAGGACACTCTGGCTAGGAGGGTCTCCAGGAACTGTGGGGCCTTTTTCCTGGGCCTCCTACATTCCCGTCTCTGATCAGAGCACCACTGGCTCTCTGGCTGCCTTTGAGAGTAGGTGAACACTGTCTGGGGTGCTCAGCTCAGTGTCCCCTGAGGGTGCACTTGTTTTGAACTTCTGACCCACCTGCATGTTCCTTTTTGTCATTTTTTGTCCCCCATAATCAGTTGCGATCCTTTTTTTCTCTCACCACCCCTAAGTGTAAATTAGTGGGCTTGCCCACACAAAAAAGGTCACAAATAGGGCTAGGGGTTTCTATTCTTCTGCCAGGAGTGTTTCCTCTTTAAGGCAACTCCACTCAGGCCTCAGAGTATTTGCTGGTGCTTCAGCTGTCCCAGTCTTAGACCCCTTTTCTTTAGCTGAGCACTCAGCCCCAGTCCTCTGCCTCGGACCTTGGTTCCCCAGTCTCAGCCATTCATGTCCCTGCCAAGAGCAGGTCTCTTCCTGCAGAGCACCCCTAGCACCCTGTCAGCCACTATCCAAACCTCCAGTAAAATCTGAACACACAACACCAACCCAGACAGTTCTAACTCAAATATAAATCTCTCCTTGGGTCTCTGGTTTCTCCAGCCCTCCTACCTAGGCAGGCTTGTTTCCCCACAGCCCACCAGGTACCTCACCTGGGCTAGCCACACTCCAAACTGAAGCAAGTTCCACACAGAGCTCCTTGCTCTATGACAGCCAGGATCAGGTCACCTCCCAGATCCAGAGGCTGAGCTTATATACCCCCAAGCCCAGACCCCTTCTGGTCATCTGACCCAGCTTTCGAGGGTATGGCAGCATCTGCAAGTCATGGCTGCCCCGTGTGGCCTGCTGCCCCAAGCATCTGGCTCCATTGTTATGCTTCTACCTTTACCTCTCTGGTTCCAAACAACTCCCTCTTTCTAGGGGCCTAACTGCTCTGAGCCTCAGGTCCCAATAGTGTTCTGTTCTCTTCCCACATAATATTGGAGAAGGAAGTAGTCAGCAGGCTCATGTTCACAGGCTCTTATTTATCAGAGAAAGTGTGGAGGGGATCCTAGTAGGTCAAGTCCTGTCTGACTGGGGAGGGGTGCACAGAAGAGGACAACCCAGGGAGTAGGGGTGGGCCATTAACACACTGCTGAGGGTATTTTTGACTTGGTGGCTTGGGGAGGCACTAGCAGGTATATAACTTGTAGAGATGAATCCCATGCCTTTGTGGGAAACTCCTCCTGCCTTGAGTGCAGCATAGCAGTAGGGAGAAGCATAGGAAGAGCTAGGCTCCAGTGCAATCCCAAGGCAAGGCAGAGAGATGACAGCCTGGAATGGGGAGCAAGTCACAACCATTTTATTTAAGCTATTCAAAATTCCTACTTTTTTGAGGGTTTCCAACAGGCACAAACAGTCACCAAGGTGACGAGGAGGAAAATGCCCCCAGTGGAGAGGATTATGTAGAGAGAGCTCCTTCCTAGGAGAGAAAACATGAGAGCAGGATTATGGTCCACACCCCCACATAGAGGACTGTAGCTTGGTTTACAAAGGTCAGTGAGCAGCTGACAGTGAGCAGCCCTAGTGGCTGGACAGTGGGGTTGTTTGGGGTCCTGGAGGCCCAGATGACTCTGAGGGTACCCTGACCAACTGGGGGTTACACCCAGTTAATCCAAATGATGCAAGGATTAACAATGCAAGATCTGAGCCACAGCCCACCCCTCCCACCTCAGCCAGGAAAACACTTCATTTCTTTTGCATGTAACTCTTGTGCCCAGGTAGAGCCAAGTCAGCACATGGGCATGTTGGAGAACATTTATGAAAGCAAAATCTGAAACTGGGAACTTGTCTTCATCCCAGAAACCATTGTGATGCTCACCAATCCAGCAAGAGGAACAGCCCTATGTGACAGAGGCTTCCCTTCCATGGTATTACATCTGCTTGGAGGCATGCGTGCACCTACCACCAGCAAATGGGCTAAACTGGTGCTCTGCAGACTCTGGTGCAGCAGCTTGCAGCTTCCCAGCTGCCTGCCACAGTCTGCCTGGGCTCCGGGAATGCCCTTGCTGCCCACCAAGAAGCCTGGGCTACTTGCAGCAGACAGCAGGGAGGCTGCAAGATGCTGCACCGAAGTCTGTGGAGCCCCAGCTTGGCTCGTTGTTGGCAGCAGGTGCACTCATACCTCCAGGCAGATGGCGGGGAAGGGACCCAGGTTGCACTGCCACAACAAGAATTAGGCCCCTCGCAGTTCCCTCACTATCTGCCCCTGGCATGCCAACAACTTCCAAGTAGAGGTTGGGGTGTTTTTGACACTCTGCCCAAAAATATGACCAGCCCCTGGGCTAGTGCTATATTATTCAGTTTAAGAACAAAGCAAAAAACAAATGACTATTGAAATGTGCACAAATTTGCTACCGTATATATAAAGTTTTTTTTTTAAACTAGGTTAAAAATAGTCAATGTATATTGTATCATCAGTCCTGTAGTCATAATAAGGTAAATGTACATCTCTTATTCAGTTTCATAAAACAAAATCAAGTACTCTGGAATGTCTTGAGAGTGTTTCAATACTTCACTGTCAATTATTTCTACACCTGACTTAATATTACCATACCTAAGTTAAGCTTTTTAGCTAGAGCTCCAGTCTGCAGGGCTGGCTAACAGAGGGCATTACTAGGACTGGCTAACAGAGAGCTAAATTGCAGAAGAAAGGATAGCTTGAATAGTGAAACATCAAGATCATTAAAAAGGATAGAGGGTGGTTAACACCTATGAAGTGGAGACAGATTGAAAGGGATCACTGGGCACATCTACATGTGCAATTAGCATGTAGCAATAATCCCTGCCTGCAGTTCTCACTGGAGTTTATTGCCCCAGCTGACAGGAGGCCCAGGGGGTCAGCCTGCCAGCCTGGGGTCACCCTTGCTCAACATGTTGTGGAGGGGCTGGCTGGGGTGCAAAGGTGCTACTATCCTACAGCAGTTAATTAATTTACTGCAACCTAATAATACAGGTGCATGTGTAGACGATGTCAGGTATCCGGGTTGCAAAAGATTCTTTTACAATCTTTTTTCCCTATGCCTGAAAAAGGGTGGTTGTGCGTGAAAGCTTGCAATTAAAGAATTTTTTTGGCAAAAATCTAGTTGGTCTAATAAAAGTATCACTCTGCTGTGAGTTCTGATTCTGTGTCTGACCTAATCAGCAGGGCTTTAAACTAAGATCACTGGGGGATGGGCGGTCAATTAACAGTTCTAGCCCAGGTCATGTCAACCACAGTAGTAACAGTTTAGGTAGCCCAAGAGAAGTCCCAAGAGAATCCACTCCAACGACAGCCCAAGGAAAGGTCACATCCCATCACACAAGGAAGCCTAAGGCTTCCCATGGCAGACTCAACTGCCTGTACACAAATACCAGGAGCTTAGGAAACAAGCAAGAGGAATTGTCCCTTCTCTTGTGCTATAAAAATTATGATCTTGCACATAAGAGAGCCGTGGTGGGACTCCATCTATGACTGTTCTGTAGGTATAGAAGGCTATACCTTTTACAGGAGAGACTGCATTGGGAAGAAGGGTTGAGGTATAGCTCTTTACTTCCCTTCCAATTGAGTCCACTAACCAAGGAAGGGCATCTTGAGACCCTCTGGGTTAATATACAGGGAGAGCATGGGGAAGAGGATATAATGGTAGGAGTCTATTATAGACTCCCCAGCCAAGAAGAACTGGATTATGAATTCAATAGGGAACTGGCTGAGGCCTCATGCTTCTGATGCATGGTCATCATGGGGGACTTCAACCTCTCCACCATCTTAGGGAAGAGCACATGGCCAAATCTGACCAGTTGCGTAACTTTCTTGCTTGCACTGATGACCTCTACCTAATGCAAGAGGTCTACGGGCCGACTAGAGGAGAGGCACTGTTGGATCTGGTTCTTAGGCCTGTGCGAGTAGACAGGTATTCGATCTGGCTTCAGATCCGGCTGCTTCGGATGTCAGCAATCCGATCTGGAGCTCTGGATCGGTTTGCCGCTTCAATCCCGCCTCGGAGATCTGGCCATAGGCTATAATGGGGGATCAATGAAATAGCTATACCTTTGTTGTTTTATCTCTGATGTGGGTGAAACTTGCAGGGATGGTAGCCTCTGCTGAGAGCATGAAGCCTGCCAAGTTTCAAGAAGATAGATGCAAGGGTTTGGGGGGAACTGCACCCCAAATTCTTGAAAGCAAAAATCCTGTCACATCTATGTGTTACACCACAGGGTGAAAACTACAGGGGTGGTGGCCCCTCATGAGGCCACAAAGCATGCCAAGTTTCAAGATGATAGGTGCAGGGGTTTGGAGGGAACTGCACCTCAAGCTGATGACAGGCAAAACTCGTGACAGATGACCCTGTGTGTGTTAAGGCGCAGCAGGCTGAAAACTGCAGGGATGGTAGCCCCTGCTCAGGCCACAAAGGCTGCCAAGTTTCAAGAAGATCGGTGCAAGGGTTTGGGGGGAACTGCACCTCAAGCTGATGACAGGCAAAACTC
>NW_005842894.1:303352-304757 GCF_000455745.1 Alligator sinensis
CGGGCTTCCTTGCCTGCATTGCGGGCCAGACCAGCCTCTGGCTTCTTTACTATTCCTTCCATCCAGGACCAAGGGGTTTGCCTGGCATCCCAGGCAGCTAAGCTGAGCTCACTGGGAGCCTCACAACTGCACTACAACCAGCAAGCGTTAGGCCTGTCAAAGACATGACAGGTCTGGGCATTCCCCAGCCAGGACTTTGTGTGCGCGTGCATTAACTGGAGGTTATGGCGCCTCCTACCCGCCTTTCACCAGGGGATCATTGTTCCTGGCATTTATGGGGCTGCCACACTGCCAGCAGCCACACCAGACCTCCCTACCCTGGCAGGGTGCAGTTTTAGTGGTCATGCCCAGTCCCTGGGGCCTCCTAGCCCCAATCCCATACCTCCAAGTTCGTCATGGCAGGGGAATGAGCTCAGCAGGGACATGTTCTTCCCCTGCTGGCTGGTGATGCAGTTAGTGCTCCCTTCAGCTGAGAGCGGGGCATTACTCGGCTTTTAAAAAACTCAAAAAAGGAAATTGGTGCAGACAGAGTGAGGAGGGTGGCACTCAGTCCATCTTGGGGAACCCCAGCAGTGGAAGGTTCACCTTTAGGAACACCAGCTGCTCCACCAATGTAGGATCCAAGCAGGTGCGGTGCAGTGTCACAACATCCGCAGCAATGTTGAACACACTCTCACTTGGAACACTGGTCAGTGGGCAGGACAGGTTTTGCCGGACAACCGTGGCCAGATCCTGCCACATCTGCCTGCGGTCTGCCCCAGTAGGCTAAGGGGTCGCAGTCCAGTGGCTCCACATCCTCAGCAAGATATGTAGCCACCGAAGCCTTGGCACTACTTGCCCAAGGCTGGGGTCTGGTGCATTTGGACCCTAGCATTGAAGCCATGCCCATGGCCCACATTGGCAGTGGCTGGCGTGGAGGAGACTGGCTGGTGCCAGTGCCGGTGCCAGTGCCAGTGCCAGCGCTGGGAGTGCTGGCACGGGAAAGTGGATACCCCTCTTCCACATCCCCTCACCTCTGCACTTTGGCCTCCCTGACTTCATTCATCAGCACCTGTGTCCAGTGATCAAGGGTTTTGGGGCTGCCAGTGCACATGCTCCCCTTCACCCTCAGGGCGCACATGCCCACAATCATGTGGACCATAATGGACCGCAAGGGATCCAAGCATCACCTGATGCTCTCCTTCAGCTGCCTTACCAGTGCCTGCACGTCTGGTGACAGTGGGTTGCCCCAGGCAGGAACATTGATCCCCTGCAACTTCTCCATTTGGTTCTCCAGTTCCCTCACTAGGGAGATCACCTGGCTGAGGAGGGCATCACCAGCGCTAAGGGTCTTGGTGGCCTCGAGGAAGGGCTTGAGGACTACCAAGATCTGGGAGATGGTACCCCACTCAGCTCTGTTCAGGGG
>NW_005842894.1:304939-308858 GCF_000455745.1 Alligator sinensis
AGCTGGCTTCTAGCAGCAGTGGTGGCGGTGCTGTCACCAGCAGCCCTGTCCCCCTCCAAGGCATCCCTCACTATTAGGTGCAGACTATGTGCCACACAGCGGATGCCAACAAAGTTGGCATCATGGACAGCCTTCACCATATTTGTCCTGTTGTCAGTGACCATGAACCTGCGGGTGAGCTTGGTCTGCCCAATGAGCCACTCCTGTGCCATGCGGTTCATGGCCCCCATGATCTCCCTTGCCGTGTCAGACTCATCCAGCACCTTGGCTTGCAGAAGAGCCCACCGATGGTCTGACTGATCGCACCAGTGCCCTGTGAGGGAGAGGTAGGCATGATCACCACCCCAGATGCTCCAGATGTTGGAGGTGAAGTGCAAGGCTACCTGCGGCCCTGCCTTGTGCAGCTCCTCTCTCAAGTACTCCCTGCATGTCTCATACAGGGAGGGCACCACCATCCTGCTAAGGGTGGTGCGTGAGGGCACTTTGTAAAATGGGGCCAGAAGTGCTGTGAACTGCCTGAACCCTGGCTGCTCAACTAGGGAGAAGGGATGGCTATACAGAGCAAGCGTCTCCCCAATGGTCTGGGTGATCTTGCCTAGATCTCGCTCACCTTGGGAACTCACCCCCCTTTCCCCCACTGGTCCAGGGTGGCCTGCCTCTGCTTTGGGGGGAAGGGGGCTTTGGAGCGAGCGAGGGACTTCCCTTTTGGCACACTCACACTGGTACCAGGCTGAGAAGGAAGAAGGGCAAGGGGGTGCTGCCTCCTCAGATGCGGTAGCATTGCCATGGTGGAGAAGTGTCTCACATCCTTGCCATGGCTCATGTGCCTTCGGCAGTGCTGGCAGATGGCAAACCTGGGATCATCTGCCAGCTCAAAATGCTCCCACACTACACTATTCCCCTGTTTCTGGGTTGAGGGTGAGGATCCTGCCTTATCCCACTCCTCAGCAGGTTGAGGCTCAACAGTAGGAGGAGCTGCCTCAGCTGAGCCACTTGCCTCCACAACCTCAGCCTCCTCGAAGGTGCTGCTTTCCGGAGACCTGGGTCTAGGGGAAAGTTGAGATGTGTGATGCACAAACTCTGATTCCCCCTCAGCCCCCAGAATTGCTTGAGCCAGTGCACTCAGCATCCCTGGTTCCAGCTCCAGCTGCTCCCCTGGCAGTGGGAGGCTCATGCTGAGAGATGAAATTGGGGTGGAGGAGACAATGATTCCACTGCTGGTGCCCACTTCTGGACTGAATGGAGGTGGTGCAAGTACAGGGACATCAGGTGCAGACACTGCTCCTGCCTCCTGGCTTCCACTGGCAGCACTGATGTCATGGTTGCTTGGGAAGAAAATGCATCTGTGTTTGTGGGTGGGCTTGCAGCTCTAGCTCTCCCCCTACATCCTCTCCCTCCCCTGCCAGAAGACCTGGCACCTGCCTTTTCAGTATACTTCATATTGATCTTTGCTGTGCTGTAAAAGGTCTCTGTGTGTGTCAATCCTTTTGTATTGTGTGTTTTATTCCCTCTGTTGCGTGCATGCACTGGCCTCTTATTTGATTATTTGCTTCAGTGTTAAGAGTTATGTAAAAATTGTGTGCTCTCTGTCTGTCGTCTTCTCCTATGAATATCTGATTTTTCTTTATATTGTGTGTCTGTGTCTGTGTGTATGCGTGCGTGCATGCAATCTGTGTGCCTCCCTGCACAGTGATGGATCACACTGGCAGGGAAAACACAGCTTTTTTTTTTCAAAGTTTCCAAAAAAAAAAGAGGAAATATAAATTCAAAGAAATGAATTGAATAGTAATAGTAATAGTAATTGAATAGAATAGCTAAGATAAGATAACCTAAATCTTACCCAATCCTTTCTAACAAGAACAAGGAGCAGGCAAGTTCAACTACTGAGTACAGCAAGCAAGCTGCAGTGCCTCAGTCTGAGGGTTCCTTTCTCACACAGTTCCAGAGAGGGAACAAGCTGGGAAAAGGCACAGCATGTCTCCAAACAGAGGCTTTTATGCTGTTTCTAGTCCCACCCCACAGATGCTGTAATTGGAAAGCCCCCCGCACTCTCCCTCCCTCCCCTACTCCCCCCCCCACCTCTTCTAACTTTGAATTAAGCTGTCTGAAGCATCCGAAGCATTTCTGAAGTGCTTTGGACACTCCGAACCGCTTTGGACAGCTTAACTGAGCCCGTGCTTCGATCCAGGCATGCTGCTTTGGATGCTAAAGTGGCCGAAGCAGCCCTGGATCTGAAGCGCGGTCTGAAGCCTCGCACAGCCCTACTGGTTCTGGCCAAAGGGGATGATCTGGTGAGCAATCTGAGGATTGAGGGGAAGCTAGGTGACTCCAACCATGAACTGATCACTTTCTCTGTCAAACGCAGGGTTGGCAAATCCCTCAACAAAACAGAAATACTCAACTTTGGGAAGGCTGACTTTCAAAAACTCAGGAGACTGGTTAGTCAAGCATTAAGAGATGATGGCCCCTTAGAAACCTGATGTCTGATGCCCAAGGAAAAGCCAATCTCCTAAATGATTACTTTGTGTCAGTTTTCCACCTGCCCAAGGGGGTCACACTATCAGACAGGATGCAAAATACCCAGGGAGTGGGAGATGGGCCCACAATTGACATAGATCTGGTGAGGGAACACTTATAGAGGTTAGACATCTATAAGTCTGTGGGCTCTGACGGAATGCACCCGAGAGCCTTGAAGGAGCTGGAGGACATTATAGCACGCCTTATGGCGAAGATATTTGAAAATTCGTGGCGCTCCGGTGAGGTTCTGGAAGACTGGAAAAGAGCCAACATGGTCCCAATCTTCAAGAAAGGAAAGAAGGCAGATCCAGGGAATTACAGGCCAATCAGTCTGATGTCCATCCTTGGAAAGATTTTGGAGAAAATCATCAAGGGATTCATCAGCAACAGGCTAACAGAAGACAACCTTCTGAATGCCAGCCAACATGGCTTTGTTACTGGTGGGTCTTCCCTGACCAACTGTGTTTCCTTCTATGACCAGGTGATACATTGCTTGGACAAAGGAGATGAGATTGATATCTGGATTTCAAGAAAGCCTTTGGCTTCGTCTCCCATAATGTCCTCATGATTAAACTGGGGAGCTGCAGCCTCAACCATATCATGGTCCGATGGCTGGGGAACTGGTTCCAGGGTCAGACCCAAAGAGTACTAGTTGATGGGAGCGAATCAACATGGCATGAGGTGACCAGTGGTGACTCTCAGGGATTAGTACTTGAGCCAGTACTCTTCAACATCTTCATTAATGATCTGGATTCGGGCATCAGATGTGGACTGGCAAAGTTTGCAGAGAACACTAAGCTGTGGGGGAAGGTAGTCACACTGGAAAACAGGCTGGGGATACAGGCTGACCTGGACATACTTGCAAAGTGGGTGAAGCAAAATCTGATGGCCTTCAACGTAGACAAGTGAAGGGTGCTCCACCTTGGGAGGAAGAACCGGCAGCATACTTATAGGCTCAGCAGTGCTATATTTGCTAGCACCTCAACCAAAAGAGACTTGTGGGTCTTGATTGATCACAAGATGAACGTGAGCCATCAGTGCGATACTGTGGCTGCCAAAGCAAACCAAACACTGGCATGCATCCGCCAATGCAACTCAAGGAAAACCAGGGACGTCATCCTTCCACTCTACTTGGCCTTAGTAAGACTGCAGCTGGAGTACTGTGTCCAGTGTTGGGCCCTCCACTTCAAAAGGGATGTGGATAAGCTTGAGAGAGTCCAAAGGAGAGCCATTCATATGATCAAAGGCCAAGAGAACAAGCCTTATGAGGAGAGGCTGAGGGACATGGGACTCTTTAGCCTGGAGAAGAGAAGGCTTGGGGGGACTTTCATAGATTCATAGATGTTAGAGTCGGAAGGGACCTCAATAAATCATCGAGTCCGACCCCCTGCATAGGCAGGAA
>NW_005842894.1:309612-322524 GCF_000455745.1 Alligator sinensis
AGAGTATCGGTCCAAGGACCGAGCCCTGCGGGACCCCACTGCCCACACCCTTCCAGGTCGAAGCCGACCCATCCACCACGACTCTCTGGGTGCGACCCTCCAGCCAATTCGCCACCCACCGGACTGTGTAGTCATCCAAGTCACAGCCTCTTAACTTGTTCACCAGTATGGGGTGGGATACCGTATCGAAGGCCTTCCTGAAGTCTAAGTATACGATATCCACCCCTCCTCCTGTGACTTGGTAGCAGCCTATAAGTATATAGGGGGAGTACATCAGGACCTGGGAGAATAGTTGTTCACCAGGGCTCCCCAAAGGATAACAAGGTGTAACGGCCACAAACTAAACTAGATATAAGGAAAAACTTCTTTACAATCCAAGTGTCCAGGGTCTAGAACAGAATTCTCCCAGAGGTGGTGCAAGGGCATATTGTTGGCTCATATGAAGTCTATGAAGTAGACCAGGGGTGGGCAAAATACAGCCTGCAGGCCATATCTGGCCCACTAGGCCATTCTATCCAGTCCGCGGGGCCCCTAAAAAAATTCAGAAAATTAATATTGATCTGTCTTTGGTTCCTGTCAAAGATGACAGGAACCAGGGGCAGTAGGACCCAGGGGAAGCCCTGGAAAGCTCCTGTAACAGCAGGGCCCACCTGGCTCTGCTTCACCAGCTGGAAGCCCCAGGAGGGGCTTCTGGCCTGGGACTATGTGGCTGCTCAGCTGCACGGCGCAGGAAACTCAGGTAAGTGGGGGGAAGGGCAGGGAACAGCTGATGCTGAGCATAGGGAAAAGTGGCCCTTCCCCCACCCCGTGGCCCACACTCCCTGCACAGGCAGCCCCACATGGGCTCTGAGTGGCTGCAGCGCAGAGTGCCGGCCACAGGGCGGGGGAGGGGACCCGTTTCCCCACGCTCAGCACCAGCTTGTAACGCACCCCTGTTGCCAGCCTGGGTGGGCCCCACGCCAGCTCCGGGCTTACTCACCAGGGTTGTGCCGTTGCCACCGCTGCTTCTGTGCTGCCCAGTGTGTGAGCTCCGGGCAGGCAGCAGCAACAAACACTGCCCAGCAGAGCAAGTGCGGGGGCTGCTTTCCTCTGCACTGAGCAGCTGCTGCCACCATGGCACAACCCCGATGGTTGAGCCTGGAGCCCACGTAGGGCCCAGGCTGGCAGCGGAGGCAGGTTAGAAGCTGGTGCTGAGTGCGGGGGGGAAAAGCAGCCCCGCCCCCACCCTGTGGCCAGTGCCCCACACTGCGGCCACTCACAGCCCACGTGGAACTGCCTGTGCCTGCTCAGGACAGCCCTTGTGCTGCTGCAGCAGGGAGCGCTGGCCACTGGGCAGGGGAGGGGCTGCTTCTCCCCCCCCCCCCGCACTCAGCACCACCTTGTTCCCTGCCAGCGAGCATGGGGTCAGGGCTGCACACTGCACCCCGCAGGGATGAGGGGGGCACTGGGAGTGAGTGGGCACAGGAGCCAGCAGGAGCACAGGGTCCACATTGGTGTCCCAGGGCAAGCACTGGCAGGGCCCAGAGCAGGGCAGCAGGAGTACAGGGTCCCAGCCAGCCAAACCAGCTCCCCCCTCTCCCTGCTGGTGCAGCCCAGCCTGGCTCCACAGACCCCTGCCAGCCTGTGCCCCACTCTGGGCCCCGTCAGCGCTGACCCTGGGACATTGGTCTCAAGCTGGTGACCAGGAGGCGGGGCACCTGTCAAGGGGCGGGGCTACCCATGCGGCCCTTGACAGCTTGCCAAAACTGGGTAAGCGACCCTCTGCCCAATTCAAAACTCTTCGGAGCAGGAGCTTACTCTGTTTCTGTACTGTATCCTGCACAAAGCAGGCTGATCTTGCTTCAAGCCTCTAGACACTAGCGGAATACAAATTATTAATCATTTAAACAACAGTAGGCATCTTCCACAGTGATCCCATAAGTTAATCAATAAATAATTGCAAATATATTTAGAGGGGGTTAAAGATGGGACAATTTCTAGCCAGGCATCGTATATATATATCTGTGTGTGTGTGTGTGAATGTGTTCTTCTATTAGATTGTCATAAATGACATAGATAATACCATTAACATAACTCATTAAAAAGCCTGAATACCAGTGATAGGTGGCCTTTTTGTGGCTGCAGGTTGGAATGACCCACCTTGGTTCAGAGGTGGACAGGCAGGCACTAGGACCTGTTTGCAGCTACTGTTTCTCCCAATGGTGGCACAGGGAAACTGCCCACAAATGAAGACCCCCCCCACCCTTGCCTGCTGAATGCTGCCAAAGCCCCATGTCATTGGGCTGGAACCAAGAAGTCGCTGACCCTTGCTGTAGACTGTTTAACTTGTGATTACTCTTCCCCCTCCTGCAGGCACCGTTCAGTTCACTCCAGGGATAAGGGTGGTGTTCCTGCCCTCATTTTCTTTACCGAAAGAAAAGACATGGCAGAAGTACTAGGCTCCAGGGGGACAGACCCAAACCACTGTTCTCCTGAGACTTTAGCTGCCCCCAAGAGCCTGGCTAAATGCCATAATTTCTCAAAATATACAAAGTCCCATCTCACTTGTCTTCCAGCCAGACTTGGCTGTGGAGAGCATCAGTTCAGCATGATGATCCTTCCGTGTGAGAGCAGCATCCAGACAATCCTGCCATCCTCCCATCCTTCTGCAAACACTCTGCTTAGTCCCCTATTACCCATGATTTACAACTGGCACTTCTTTCTAGAGACAATACTTCAGTCTGACTACGCCATTATGTTTAAGAATGTGGGAAGAGACCCTGCCCTGATCCCTCATGCTAACCCAGGGTGCTGTTGGCTGGCAATGAAAGAAATGTAACATTCTGTGTTCCAAGAGTTACTCTGAGTCCGATTGCATGACGCTGCCAAGGGTGAATGGGTCTTGGGACTGGACAGGCTCTTCTACCAGAAAGAAAAGAGAAGGCCCCCCATTCTATCTTTCCCCTCACACCCCTCCCCTGGCTTTTATGCTCAGGGCTTCTCTGGCAATGGTACAATCAGGCTTTGTGTCCTGGCTACAGGAAACAGCTTGAGTGAAAAGAAAGAGGCTACAGCAAGCAAAGGTGTAAGTCAAGCTCTATGTACCCTGCAGTTCTGAAGACAAGTTCAGCACAACACCGATTTTTTCTCACTCCAGAGAAGACTTAAAGAGAATGCAGACTCCTGGTTTCTTTTCTTCAGCTACTTCCAAAATGGAGCCATACTATTTGGGACCAGCAGGGTTCTTCATATGACGGAAGAGATCAGCAGAGTGGCTGACATTTGGTTGGTTGCTTGGGCTGGGAATCACTTGCATCTGTTAACTTTTGGAGAGCTTTGAGTTCAGATCATGTGTGTCAAGTTGATATTAATATCCCTTTGTAAATTTCATAGATTTCATAGACATCAGGGCTGGAAGGGACCTCGGAAGATCATCGAGTCCAATGTAAATTGATCACATAGATCAAAACAGATTTTTATATAGAACAGGGCAAAGATGTATATCTAGGAAGGAAGAATGCAGGCCTGGCATTCTTCAGCATGGAGGCCTATTTCCTCAAAAGCAGAGATTCTAAAAAAACATATAGGACTCAGAACTGAAAAGTATTTCAACACAAGCTCTCAATGTGAGGTCAGTGTGGCAAACGGCCCAATACAATCCTTCAATGTATAAATGAGGGGTGGACAGGTAATGAGTTAAATAAAGAGACGATTTTATCTCCATATATGGCACTGGTAAGATTAATTTTGGAACACTAGGTACAGTTCTGGTATTCCCATTTTAAAAGGAATGTTTAAAAATTGAAAATATAAAATATCCATAAAAATGACCTGATGCCTGAAGGAAATGCCTCAGAATGAGAGACAAGCTCTGTTTGTTTAGCTTGTTACAAAGAAGATTGAGAGGTGACTTAATCATAGATTTCATAGACATTAGGGCTGGAAGGGACCTCGTGAGATCATCGGGTCCAGTCCCCTGCCCAAAGGGTAGGAAGTCAGCTGGGGTCAGATGACCCCAGCAAGATACGCATCCAAATGCTTCTTGAACGTGTCCAGAGTAGGTGCTTGCACCACTTCTGTGGGGAGTCTATTCCAGACTCTGGAGACTCGGACACTAAAGAAGTTTTTCCTTATGTCCAGTCTAAAACAGTTTTCTAGCAGTTGGTAACCGTTGGACCTTGTCTTCCCTTTGGGTTCCCTGGTGAACAAACATTCTCTCAGATCCTGCTGCACACTCCTGATAATAGGCTGCCACTAAGTCCCCCATGAGTCTTCACTTCTATAGGCTGAAGAGTCCCATGCCTCCCAGCCTCTCCTCATAAGGCCTGCTCTCTTGACCTCTGATCATACACGTGGCTCTCCTGTGGACTCTGTCATAGCAATAAGAACTTTCATGTGCAGTATCAAGCACTATCCAATCTAATGGGGAGGTTACACATTACAATTAGACCATGTTAAAGGCATTTAAAACCCTATGTCTGCACATTAAGGCTCATTAACAAATGCTAAGTCCCTCTAGGCATCTTAAAGTTATGACACATTGGGCAAAGATTATTTTTGAACCCTGCTACCTAACTCAAGTTACCTTAACTTCTGGCTGCTTCACTGAAATAAAATGACCAATTTGCAGTTCTCCAGCATCCCAGGAGGCACTGCTCCCAGCATGAACTATCTTTTCTGCCTTGTAGGGAGCTGCTAGGTAGTTGCTGGGCGGGGGTGGGGAGCAGGAGGCTCCAGGGCTTGGCAGGGGCAGGGAGCTGGCTCACTGGGCACATAGGGGTGGTATGAGCTACAAGGAGCCTGGGAGCAGGCATGGGGGGGGGACCAGTTGGCAAGGGGCAATCTGAATGGTGGGGGGAGTAATCTGAGCAGGGGGTGGGTGATCCAAGCAGCAAGGGAGTGGTAGGGGGGTGATCAGAAGCAGGGATCCAAGGGGTGGGGGTGGGACATTAGGGAGCGGAGGGGTGATCCAAGCTGCAGGAGGGTGATTGGGGAACAATCCAGCCCTACCCCATTTCTTCCCTCACCCCCTTCCTACCTTTCCACCTTGCCTTTACTGTAGCCAGAGTTGGGAAGCTGTGCAGGCACAGAGCAGACTTGAAAGCTACTAGCCACACCCCTGCTCAGCAGCCCTCCAGCAGCAGGTCAGAGCTGTGCATGTTAGAGAGGGTATTAACCATTACTATGCAACTGTTAACTTTAACATGCACTAAATTTAGTACAAACTAGCATTTCTTAGAGTGAACACCTACTAACTGTAATGTGTAACTGCACCCTAACAAATAAAGCCTGACAAATTCATGTTACACACATGGCAGAGATTTTTAACAGGGAGGTGATTAACCCCCTGCACAAACCTTCCAGTGAAGACATGGATTCTGCATCATTTGATGTCTTCAGCTCAAGACCATCTGCCTTTCTTGAAGGCAGGCTTTAGTTAAAAATATATGATTAGCCCCAAGCCTGTATGCCTAGGTAAGATTTTGTTTGCTAGTCAGACTAGATGATCAGTGGTTTTTTCTGCACTTTCACACACTTTTCCAAAGGCTTTCCTTTCCTCATTAACTAAGAATTCCTCATAATGATGACTTAATACTGATGTGCAAACAAAAATCAGAGGAGTGTAAATGACCCTGTTTTCTGCAGGGAAGTACTTCTGTGGCTGTTTCACCTCAAGTGACTTGCTCCATAAGCAAATGCAATGAATAGAGGGATCCAAACTCTGCCACAGCCCATGGCCAAGGAGGAGTGCTCCAATTACACATGCTACTGGCAACAAGCTCAACAAGGATGTATTGTGGAACAAAGCCACATGATGTGCAATATCTATTTGACTCCATCCTTGCCACATGTGAATACAAAAGTAGTCTGACAGCACTACAAAAGATATGTACACAAGAGCAGCACAGAGAGGGCTTTGTGCCCAAACTACCCAATAGGCACATCTATACAAGATGTTTACTGTCGAGTAGACTAATTAGCTTCACAGTAAATGTCTCAGCATCTACACATGTGCCTCTATTAGGCTGGAGTAAACTAATTTAGTCCACAGTAGGATATTACTGGTAAATACAAGTACTATTCTGCTGTGGAGTAAAAAACTAGCAGCACATGTGTAGACACTACCCTGGGTGCCAGCTGGCTAGCCCTGCACTGAAGTACCCTTGTACCCCAGCCAGCCCCTCTGCAGCCCGTTGAGCCAGGGGGAGCAACCTCAGACTGGCAAGCTGACCCCCAGGGCCCCTCTGCCAGCTGGGACTGCTCTGGCCCAGCCCAGCGTGCTGCAGTCCTGGGCATACATCTGAATGGCAATAAGTTCTGGAGTTTATTACTTCACATTAATTGCATTTGCTGCTGCACCCAGTGTGAGATAGCATACAACTCACTCAGACTAAAATGCTGTGGGATTTCCATTATCCCCTGGAAAACTGCATCACAACTGTTTGGAGATACTCCTACTCCATGCTAGTCACATCCTTTTTACGTGGTCCAGATGGTGTTGCTAGATAGAGCATGATACAATTACCACATTACCAGGACCCTGAACCATAAGTATCATGGGAAGATTCCAACAGAGCCTTTCTGCTGGGAAAGGCTGAGCAACCTACAAAGCCTGCCAGTCTGAACCTGAGGCCACCACTCTCAAAGACTGGTAACATGCATTACAAATTATCAGAATTGCACATAAGGTGCATGCTGTAGTTTTAATTACATGAATAATAATTATAAAACCATGTAATCCTGTGTAATTCATATACTAGCTGAAATCCACAAAACATTTCCAATTAAATTTTTATTGCAAAAGTAATTCTTTAAATACAGGACTTTTAGTTATCCTTTGACCGAATACTTAAACAGAATCAAACCTTCTCACCCTCAAATAGGCTACGTAAAGCTGACACAGGCTTAGGAATATAAATACACATTTTGTCAAAAGTCTGACCTTGTGACTTGTTTATACTCATAGAATAAGAGGGCTTTTGTACATGTGAGGAAATTGCCCCTTTTAGTGGTTTAATTGATCTTTTTAACAATTTAATTGTGTAATAGTGTACATGTTCGGCGGCATGTTATGATTACATTTCGTAACAGTGTACACGTTTGGTGGTGCATTTTGATTTAAATGACTTTTTTACATAGCAAATTAAAACACATCCCATGTATTTTAGTTTGCTATGTAACAAATTAAAAGCAATATTCCTCATGTGTACAAGGGCCCTATCTGGAAAAGGAAATAGGGATTGTGCACAGAGCAATGGAAGCCTGGGCATGCTTGGGGAAGCTTGGGCTTGGCAGGCTTCTGGTGCCCTGTGCACCATCCATGTTGCCTTTTCCAGCTAGCAGCACACCCAGATGCCCTCCTGTCACCTTCCTGAGGCAGCCAGCCCATTCCTACATGGTCCCAGGCAGTGGGAAGCCAGCAACAACAGTGCATGGGGTGCTGGAAGTCTACCAAGCCTGAGCTTTCCCAAGCATGCCCGGGCTTCCAGTGCCCCATGCATTGTTGGATCTGGCAGGTGCTGCCTGTGAGCTGGGGCTGCACCCATGCAGTTAGCACCCACTGTGCTAACAGTGGGGCACTCCCACTGTGGCAGGAAACTCCAGGCTCCCCTGCAGCTTAGGAGCTGAGCGACCCAGTGGCAGCTCATGTGGGCAGGCTCCGCTGAGGGAAAAAATAAAACAAAAGCAGTGAGGGTCCTGATCTTTTTTTTTTCTCCCAGAGCCTGCCTGTATCTCCTGTGGCTGGGGAGTGAGCTGCCAGTGAGCTGTGCAGCCCATGAGCTGCCGGGGGCCCTGGTGCTTCTCTTCATGGCAGCAGTGCCCCCGGGCAGTTCCAGGGGAAGCCACTGCCACACAAGGAAACACTGGGGCCCCAGCAGCTCAGGGGCCACTAGCAGCTTACCCCACGGCCACGGGAGGCGAGCAGGCTCCAGGGGAAAAAAAGGATCCAGCCCATCACCGTTTTTTTTTTTTCTTTTGATAGATCCTGCCCGCTCCGTGGCGGGGGGCCCTGGTGCTTCATTTTAGCTCTGACTTGCCTGCATATCTGTTTGAAATGCCTCAGGATCTATAATAATAACACACTTAGTCTGTCTGTCTGGAGCACTCTGATGGGTTGTTTCGGTAAGCATTGTGATTGGCTGCCAAGACACCAATCAGAGTGCTCCGGACAGACAGCATAAGCCCATTATTGTTATAGATTGTTATGTATTTATACGAACCCAAGCTAACTTTCCCACATGCTTCTGAGACAAGTTCAGATATGAAAGAGCCAAAGGGTAGATGAACTTTTAAACTCTACTAATACAATCATGAAATAAGTACTGGTGCCAGGTGAGGTGGTTAAGGGAGTAAAAGATCTCCCCTCAGAAAAACCGTGTATTCGCAGCCGAGATCGTCTCAGGATCATTGAAGAACTGGTTTAAGCTACTGCCCTAGAATCTCCTGGACAAAGCAAACTAAGCTGACCCGTTAAAGGGAAGAACAAATATTGCCTTATTTTCTCAAGATGTCTGGATTATATCAACAAAAAGGGGAGCCCCAGTGAGCACATATGTTACAAAATATGGCTTTTGTTACAAGTCTGACTGATCTGTTTGTCTGTGCATGGAAGTGGTACTGGGTCAGCCATTAACCTCTACGGGCGCGTCCACACATGCAGGCACATGCGCTTGCAGCAGCTCAAATAGGAGTGGCACAAATTTGAGCCAGGGATTTTTACCTCAGCGTACATGCCTGGACAAGCATTTTGGTATGGGGCAAGTTGTGCCACTTGGTGCAAAATAACCCCGCCCAGCTCCTCTGGGATCTGCAGCCAGGGAAAGCTAGAGCCTGGGGCCAGCACCTGTGCTGGCCCCAGCACTATAAAAATGTACCCTGTGCTGGCCCTGGCAGTATAAAAAGCTACCCTGGCAAGTAGCTCAGGGCTACTTGCTCTCAGGACTTTCTGGGGAAGGAGCCTCTGGGAGGAAGTTGGCCATGCCTCTTCCTGTCTCAGGCTGCTGTTGCTGTTCCTGTTGCTGCAAGCTTGGTCTCAGGAGCTTCTGGGAAGAAAATGGCCAGGCCCTTTCCTGCCTCTGGCTACTATTAGCTGTTGACTTGGTCTCAGAGCTTTTGGAGTAAGCTGGCTGCACCCCTTTCTGCCTTGGGCTGCTGCTGTTGCTACCCCCACCCAAGGGGGGGGGGTCCTCTGCTGCATGCCCCTCAGGGAGGGGCGCACTGCACTGCACCCCAGCACTGCACCCCAACTTCCTCATCCCTGTTCTGGCCTGCTGCCAAGCCACAGTCAGGGGACAGCCTGGGGAGGGAGCCTGCACTGCCTGTGGACCCCTCCCCCACCATCACTGCCAGAGCCTAAAGGGACCTGAGCCTAAAGGTACCTTGCCTGCCCCAGCTACCTTGGCAGGCCACCCCCACCTTCACCTCGACTTTCACCAGAAGCACACCTTGAGTGGCTGAACTGAATGGCTCCTACTATCACTGCCACTGTTTCTGCTGCTGCCCCCTCTCAGGAGAGAGGGAGATTTCCTGCTGCACCGTCTTGCACCACCTGACACCACACCTGCACTGGATCACTTCCTAACGGACTGGCTGCTCCTGCCCACCCCCATAGCTACCTCACTGCATCCAATCCTGATTTGTCTTCCTGCCTGCTGCTCTGCTGCTGAATGCCTGGCTGGAGGCCTGAGGGGCTGCTGGACAGATCTTCTACAAACAAGGCTCCTCCACTGCTCCAGCCATCTTTTACATCTGCCTCAGCATCTTTCCCTGTATGTTTTTGCCCTTGTGTGGTAAGTCCTGTGGTCCACTCCCCCTACCCTGGTGTTTGTTGTGTGGCTGAGTAAGCCAGCTCGAGTTTCCCCAGCCCTTGTGTTCCTTCTCCCCCCACATTCTCAAAAGCATAGGCCTCCCATTTTTTTTCCTGTGGGTGGACTGGCTGCTCCTGCCCACCCCCATAGCTACCTCACTGCATCCAATCCTGATTTGTCTTCCTGCCTGCTGCTCTGCTGCTGAATGCCTGGCTGGAGGCCTGAGGGGCTGCTGGACAGATCTTCTACAAACAAGGCTCCTCCACTGCTCCAGCCATCTTTTACATCTGCCTCAGCATCTTTCCCTGTATGTTTTTGCCCTTGTGTGGTAAGTCCTGTGGTCCACTCCCCCCAACCTGGTGTTTGTTGTGTGGCTGAGTAAGCCAGCTCGAGTTTCCCCAGCCCTTGTGTTCCTTCTCCCCCCACATTCTCAAAAGCATAGGCCTCCCATTTTTTTTCCTGTGGGTCTGTAGCTCAGTGAGCTTCAGACCTCCTCCTCCCTATCCCCCTTCTCCCCCACACCCCAGCCTGCCCCTACTAGATTCACCAGCCCCACGGGATATTTTGTTTTTCTTTATGGTCTTCCCTGCCCTCATGTGAAACAATGGCAGGGCAGGAAACTTCTGGGGGGTGGGGGGAAGATGCCCCCACAGAGCTTCCTGCAGCCCCCACTATGGGGGTGGATCCCAGCCAAGCCCTCAAGAGTATACATTGCTCCTGCAGCCTCCACCCCGGAGGCAGAATCCAACCAATCTCCTCCAGGGGCGGAGAAGCCTGCAACCTCTGCTGCAGGGGCAGGTGGGACTCCGGTAGGGAGCCAACAGAGCCAGGGGATCTCCCCTGGCCAGGTCCCCCTCGGAGGGGTTCCCAAGCCCCCTCTCCTATTATCGACAACTAGGGCCAAGGGCAGTGGGAAGGGCTCTGCTTCAGTCTCCTCCACAGGTGGGGGTGGGAAAAGCAAGGGCCCTGCCCCCAGCCTACACCACCAATGCCTGAGGGGACCAGGTGCACTACACCAGCCAGCACACCCACTCAGCCTGTCCCTAGCCCTAGCCCCAGCCTCACCAATGTGATCCCCACCCCCCAGGATGGGGAACAGCAGCTATGCACAGGCAGCTGCAGATAGACCCAAAGCAGGGGGGCCTGGACCCTCCACCGCCGGCCCTTCCAGCTTGGGCAGCGGGGCCCCCTTTCCAGCACTCGCCTGCAGGCCTGAGGTGAAGTGCCAACTGCCCAAGCAGGAGACCCTGCACTTTGAGACCTGGATGCAGGCCCTGGATCAGGTAGTGCGGGCCCCCAAGATTGTGGCAGCCTCCTGCTTTCATGGCAAGGGGGTCTTTTTCCTTGCCTCAGAGGCTGCTACACAAAAGGCGGTGGTGAGGGGGCTTGTGGTGGAGGACAAATACATCCCGCTCAAACCTCTAGAAGAGCTGGGGACCAAGGTGGTCCTCAGCTCTGTCCTTCCCTATATCCCCAACTGGGCCCTGCTCCCCCCGCTCCAAACCCTGGGAAGAGTTATCTCCCCGGTGGTGGCCTTCTCACTGGGGTGCCTAGACCCTGCCCTGTGCCACGTGCTCCACCCCATCTTTCCATTGCCGGGTCATGATCCAGCCAGCGGCAGGAGTATGACTGGAGGCTGAGGGGTACCTGGCAAATTTTTATCAGGGGGCCCTGGTAAGGATTTTCTATACACTGGGGGACCTGCAGTGCTTCCGGTGCCATGCCCCAGGGCACTTGCATAGGCCAGGCAGGGAGGGCATCCGCAGGTCCCACTGGAAAGAGGGGTGCCCCTACCACCAGTTTCCCATCCCCCTCAGGCTCCCCTGGCACCCCAGCCGCAACTATGAGCCCCCCATGAGCTCAAGGGACCCTGCCCCCCAACCAAGTTTAGCAGAGTCCCAGAGAGGGCAGCAGCAACTGTGGGGACAGAGGGAGCAGGGCCCCCCTGCCTCTAGTCATAGCCCCGTCATGGCTGCCCCACCCCCCCAACCCTCATCTTCTCTTGCTGGAGCCTGTCCACCTGAGAATCACCCCATGGCTGAGTGGGTACAGGTCCCCTCTGGGCATAAAGGCAAGAGGAAGGCCTGGGCACAGCTAGAGCCTTCTGACATGGAGGACTCCTCCCTCTCCCCCTCCCAAGACCACCACATGCGGGGGTAGGAGCAACCCAGCCTACGGGGGACCTCCCTAGCTGTGCCTGAAACACCACCCCCAGGAAAGATCAAATGGGTGGTCCTTGTGGAGGAGGTTTCATGGATGCTATATAGTCCTGAACAGGAGCCCATGGAGGAAGCTCCTCATACTGCTGACCAGGGCCTAGTCCCTGAAACCATGGGGGCTGAGGCCTACCCAAAGGAAGGCCTGGCAGCAGAGCCTCCTCCCTCTGATCTTGGGGATACAGAGGCCCTGGGGCTCACCCTGGTGAGTCCTGAGGGAGGAGATCCCCTTTCTCAGGACCCCAAGGCAGATGCTGGAGCCACCCTAGTGCCTGGCAGGTCTCTTCCCTCCCCCTCCCAGGAAAACTGCCCCATAGTCCCACACCAGACGGGGTCATGGTGGGGTCCCCTAATCAATGGGCTGATCTTGTTGTGGACCCTGCACAGACCCCCCCGGAGCTCCAGGTCTACCCCACCATCTTGTGAAGGAGCCTTACCCCCACCCCTGTCCCAGAGGGCTGCAGAGCTCTCCCAATCCCAACCAGAGTCCGGGGTCTTGGCGAACCGAGGGGTTCAGATGGTGCCTAAGGAGCCCTCTGAGCCCCAGGACCAGGAGGAGGATGCCCAGGAACCTCTTGGTCCCAGCGGTCCCCAGGGATGAGCTACTTGCATTTCTTGACCATGACTACACCCGGTTGTCTGCCAGCAAGGTACAGCTAGCCGTGGACCGCCGGGGAGATTTTGACAGCATCCTTGCCACTGCGAGGGCACTGGTGGGGGAAGGCAAGGTGCCCAAAAGCTGCAATGCCTGGATCTATAGGTGGGGCCTGCAGTTTCAGAGATGCCCTCTATGCATATAGGAGAGCACCACACAAACTGGCGGGCCCCGCACCGGGCGTTGAGATGCATGAGGTCCCTGCTGAAACATCTACCCCACCCCGCCAGCCATGAGGTTGTTTAAGATTGTG
>NW_005842894.1:322618-335704 GCF_000455745.1 Alligator sinensis
AGTTTGTTTAAGATCGTGACCCTCAATGTCCACGGCTGCAGGAAGGGTCTCCGGAGGTGCCGGGTGCTCGCCTTCATTGAGAAGGGAGGGTACCCCATGGCATTCTTACAGGAGACCCTGATGACTCCAGCCGATGAGCCAAATTGGCATTTGGAGTGGGGAGTCAGGGTCTTTTTTAGTCACCTCTAAGCCACTTCATGCGGGGTGGCCACCCTGTTCTCCCCAGGCCTGCAGCCAGAGGTTCTCCAGGATGTTGAGGTGGTGCCGGGCTGCCTGTTGCACCTCCAGGTCTAGGTGAAGGGGCTAGTCCTGAACCTTCTGAATATGTATGCCCCTGCGAGGGACCTGGAGTTGGCAGATTTCTTCTGCCAGGTGGCCACATACATAGGCACCCATCGGCACCCTCAACCCTTGCAAGTACCTGGTCCTTGGTGGGGACTGGGCCAAATCCAGGAGAAGTGGGGAGCTCCCCCTGTCGTGCTGGAGGGCCGTGCTGACTCTCCTGCTGAAGGAAGAAGGGGGATCCGCACAACCTAAGGAATTGGCATCTCATGTCCCTCCGCTGCACAGACTACAAGGTGGTAGTGAAGGCCATCTTGCTGCGCCTGCAGTCCATGCTGATGGACGTGATCCATCCTGACCAGATGTACATGGTGCCCAGATGTTCCATCTTTGACCACCTCTACCTGATTCAGGACCACCCTGGAGCTAGCATGCCAGGAGGGCCTGTCTTTCGCCCTCCTGTCCCTGGACCAGGAGAAGGCATTTGACAGAGTGGATCATGGGTACTTCACGGGCATGCTGCAGGCCTTTGGCTTTGGGCCCCGCTTCATGTGGGCTCTCCAGGTGCTGTACACCTCTGCAGAAAGTTTGGTCAACCCCCTACCTGATTCAGGACCACCCTGGAGCTAGCATGCCAGGAGGGCCTGTCTTTCGCCCTCCTGTCCCTGGACCAGGAGAAGGCATTTGACAGAGTGGATCATGGGTACTTCACGGGCATGCTGCAGGCCTTTGGCTTTGGGCCCCGCTTCATGTGGGCTCTCCAGGTGCTGTACACCTCTGCAGAAAGTTTGGTCAACCCCAAATGGACCCTAATGGAGCCCATCCTGTTCAGGAGAGGGGTGCATCAAAGCTGCCCGCTGTCAGGCCAGCTGTACACCTTGGTCCTAGAGCCCTTCCTTGTTCTCTTGCAGAAACGGGTGGCGGGGTTGATGCTCCGGGAGCCGGTGGTGCAGCTGGTCTGGTCAGCGTATGCTGACCACATACTCCTCATGGTCCAGGACTCAGGCGACCTGGCGCAGGTGGAGGCCTGCCAGGCATTGTACTCAGTGGCCTCCTCTGCCCGAGCCAACTGGGTCAAGAGCTTTGGCCTGGCAGTGGGTGATGGGTGGCAGGTGGACTCACTCCCACCCGTGCTCTGCAGGATCTGCTGGAGCGTGCGCTCGATGGTCTACTTGGGGATCTATCTGTCCCCCATAGACCCCTCCCTGCTGGAGGACTGGCACCAGCTGGAGGCAAGGGTGGTGGAGCAGCTCTGGACATGGGCAGGGCTCCTGAGATGTCTCTGCCTGGGTGGGAGAGTGCTGGTGCTGAACTAGCTGGTTCTGTCCATGCTCTGGCACTGCTTACACACCCTGCCTGTGCCCCGTGAGGTCCTGGTGGGACTCTGGAGATGGGCGCTGGAGTTTTTCTGGCTGGGACAGCACTGGGTCGCTGCAGAGGTCCTGAGCCTCTCTTTGCGGGAGGGTAGCCAGGGTCTGGTTTGCCTGTGCAGCCAGGTCTTGGCCTTCCACCTTCAGGTCCTGCAGTGACTGCTATATGGTGTCAGTGGCCACGTGGCATGGGGCCACCTGGGGCGTGTTTTCCTCTGCCACTTCCGGGAGCCCTGATATGACTGGCAGCTCCTCAGCCTGTGGGTATTCTCCCTGCAAGGGCTGCCAGATCTCTACCAGGACCTTCTCCAGGACTGGAGGCTGGTCTCTGCCTCCAGGTCCCCCGCAACAGTCACTCACGGTGCCCACCTGCTCATTGAGCCCCTCCTCTGGAACCCCCAGCTGGAGGTGCCAATGGCAGAGGCACCCTGGTTGTGACAGAGGTTGATCCTGGCTGGTGTCACCCGTATTGGAGACCTCCTGGACTATGATACGTGGGAGTGGGTGGACCCCGCTGCACTGGCCCGGCACATGGGTCTACCCACGACACGTGCAACCCGCCGTCTGGTCTGGGAGGTGAAATGTGCCCTATCTCCTGATGCCTTTGCCTTTCTTGACCAGGTCCTGCACGGTGGCAGCCCCCCCCCGCTTGTTCTCCAGCCTACTGGAGTTTGCTGTGGGGCCAGCACTTTGCCCGGCTTCATGGCGCTCCCTGCTCCACCACCTGAGCTGGCTGGAGGACACCAAACTGGTCTGCTTTTCCACCATCCATCACTGCCACCTCCTACATGCTCGAGCGCCACACTATCCATCGTGCTGCCCTCACATCCTGCCCAGACACTAAGTGGTGGGACCTGCTCAGTGAGGGCATGGCTGGGGCACCACAGTGGCTGACTCTGTACTCCACCCTCATCCCACAAGCCACTGGGGACCTCAGCTAGCGGCTCCACCATGGAGCCATCGCCACGGCTGTGCATGTGGCGAGCATCATGGACACCCTGGTCTCCTGCCCCTTCTGCGGGCAGAGGGAGACGCTGGCGCACATGACCTTTGAGTGCGCCAGGCGGCAGCCGCTCCACCTCCACCTCCAGGACCTTCTCTTAAGGTTCTGGTTGAATTTCACCCCCCACCTTTTTGTCCTTGGTCTCCCCACCAAGTCCTGGGACCTCCTGGTCAACCTCTTCCTGGCCCTGGTCAAGTGGGCCCTGTACTTGACCAGGAAGGAGTCTCTGGCTGGGAGAGACTGTGGGGCCACTTTCCTCTCCCTTGTCCGTGCACGTTTCTGGGCAGAACACCAGTGGGTGGTGTCCACTAGCTCCTTGGATGCCTTTGAGGACCAGTGGGTGCAGCCTGGGGGGCTCTGCTCAGTGTTCCCCCCTGGTGAACTTCTTTTGACATTTTGAACCTATAACCTCCATGTCACTCCTACCCTTTTCTTCCTCAGTTGTCCCACACACAACTATTTTTTTTTTTCCATCTTTCAAACTTTGGCCCCACACAGTAGTGGGTGCTATTAGGTAACTAGGTGCGCCTTAAGGCCCACGATCTCCGGAAGATGCAAATAGGAGATCGTGGGCCTTAAGATCCCAGAAGATGCGTTTCTGGGGTGGCCCAGGGGACTGCACTTGGCATCCCCCTCAGAAGCACTCATTTTCACATTTTGACCCTTTCACCCTCACATCACTCCTGTCCTGTTTTTTGCCTTTCTTGTCCCAAGATCGGGGGGTTTTTTGGTATCATTCGCCCATTACCCGCATACAATAGGCATTACTAGTCAGCCAGGTGGGCCTGAGGACCCACTGTAATTGAATGCTACAAATAGACAAGAGCTTCTGGGGCCTCGCCAATTGTTAGCTGGGTATACTATCCCTTGTGCCAGATGGACTGCTGAAGCATTATCCCAAACTGACTTGTTCAAATACCTCAAAATCTATGTTCTTCCACAATTAGAACAAAAGACCACTAACTAAAATATATATATATTTCTCAGGTCTCATGTATATGAGAGAGAGATATCAGCTGGGGAATGTTTTATTGCTATATTTACAATGTTAAATTCTAAATATCTATGTTTTGATGTTTGCTTCCGCTTTTCTTATCACATGATGGGTGTGTGATGGGGGGATGGATGGGGGATGTGGGGTTTGCAGGAGGGGGGATGAGGGATGTGGATTGGTGTGTGGAGGAATGTGGGAGGACTGTGGGTGTGGTGAGACTGTTGGGTGGGTCTGCTTAGGAGGGGTGGGTCCCCTGCCCCCCACAGGGGGCAGCCCCTCCCACCCCCACAGCACATGGGCTGCCCCACCTGCAGGGCCAAGGACACCAGTGTGGTTTGCTTTTTCCACTGTCCATCACTGCCACCTCCTACATGCTCATGCGCCACACTATCCATTACGTTGCCCTCATGTCCCGTCCAGACACCAAGTGGTGGGACCTACTCGGCGAGGGCGTGGTTGGGGCACCACAGTGGCTGAGTCTGTACTCCACCCTCATCCCATGAGCCACTGGGGACCTCAGCTGGTGGCTCCTCCATGGATCTCAGCTGGTGGCTCCTCCCAGTCCTCCCACAGGGCCAAGAGCCCCCCGCCGCCCCCAGCCCCCCCGCACTGCCTGCAGCTTAGCAGCAGCAGTGATTTGGGGTGCTCAGGGCCTCGTGGCACAGCTCCAGCATGTGGCACAGGGAGCAGCGTGGCTCATCTATGTCTGCCTGGCACCCACACTGCCTCTGCCACATTACGCAGGTGCGGCTTGGCTCAGGGCTGTGCGCTTTTGGGCAGCTCAGGGTCACTTGGGCTGTCACCTGGATCCCCTCCCCGTTTGTGGGGACTTCCTGCCATGACAAGCCAGGTCCAGTATGCATGGAACCAGTCCAGCCCAATGGCGCATGGGGCCCATGCATGCAGGACCTGGCCTGGTGTGGCATGCAGGACCTGTGAGCGGCGCAGGTCCCCAGGTGACAGCCTGATTGGCCTTGAGCTGCCTGAAAGTGCTTGGTACTGCAAGGCATGGCACTGAGCGGGGCGGTACCTGTGTAATGTGGCAGAGCCAGGAGGCCGGGGACAAGCTGTGCTGCTCCCTGCTGTGCGGGGGGCTGCCCTGAGGCCCTGAGTGCCCCGATTGGTGCTGCCAGTAAGCTGTAGGTAGTGCAGGGGGGCTGGAGTCAGGCGGGGGTGTTGGTGGGGGGAGCTGGGGGCATGTGGGCCCTATGGGGGGGGGGGGACCCACCCCTCCTGGGTTGTCCCCCCTACTTACCTGGAATGGAGCCCAGGTCCAGGTTGCTGCAGCTCACACCACTGTTTGCCCTGCACGGGCAGGCAGCGTGCTTCAGCACTGGGGCAAGGGCCAGCCATAGAGACACTGTGGCTGGCTTCCAGAGTGTCTCTATGGAGGACCTGAGCCTCTGGTTGCTTCAGGACATGGTCCATGACTGTGCCCTGCCCTGCTTTTTTCCCCCAGGTTATTTTTTGATACCTGGATCTTTAGGTATCAAATTTTGACCCTGAGCTGAACTTTTTTTGTTCCCAGCGTGCCTCTTGCATCATCTCAAACTGGTTTTGGATGCTGCAAAAGGCACATGCACACTCATTTGGACATGCCCTACCTGTTCTAATTGCTAGAATTGATAGGGAATCTCTTAGTGTTGTACCTGCTAAGTATGGCAATTTGTCCAAGTCTGCAATAATTTTGTGGAACAAGGTCAGAAAGAAAAATAAGGAACAGTCAGTAAACTAGAAAGAGGTGAGAACCGAAGTGAAATGAATGGTATGTTATGTTTTATATGTGCCACAATCAGTAAGCACATTCATAAACTGAAGGACTAAATTTAGAAGTGGAGAAAACAACCACAAAGTCTTCCAGGAAGCACAAGCTGCCTCCAATTCTGACTCCTAATTCACTTCTACCTGATCAGCTTTGCCACACCAGAGATTCTGGACTCACAGCTGAAGTGCCTTGTGTGCAGTTCTAAATCCACCATATTGCATTTTGATTTGGGCATCACCTTCACCTTCACTAACAGTCTCTGCCCCCTATCAAATTCCAAACTTGTATCTTCGTTTCCTCTACCACAGAAATGGTCTTTGAGGTTTGAAGCAGAGCCAGCACTATGAGGATCAGCCTGGGCCTGTGGGGTGCGGGGGGCTCTGGCCATGGTTGGTCCCCAGGGGGACAAGCTGACCTGGGTGCTGCCCCCCTCCCTGGCCCAGGAAGGCCCCAATCCCAATCCCACCTCCCCTGGCTCCTCCCAACAGTGCCCCTTGCCTGTGGCAGCCTGTGCCCTGCACCTGCCCCCACTCTCAGGCAGCCCCACCTTGGCCCCACCAGGCCCCAGTGGCTCCTTCTGTTCTACTGCCCCCACTGCCCTGCTTTGGGAAGCCAGCAGCGTGAGGAGCCGTGGGGACAGCACTGGGCAGCAGGTGCCAGCCAGGACCAGCTGCTGCCCCCTGAGCTCCAGCTCTGGCCCGTTCCCTGGGGGTTCAGCTGGGCTGGGCTGGCTGCTCACAGGGAGCTGCTCATCACCCTGGACCAGGTGGGCGGAGCCCCCAGGGGAAGGGGCCAGGAGCTGAGGCTGGAGCCCCGAGTGCTGGGGCAGGAGCCGCCCAGCTGCAACTTTCCTGCTGGGCTAGGCATTTGCTGCCCCACTGTGCACACACATGTGCCTGAACACATGTGTGTGCAGCACCCCTGTGCACTTGCACCCACTGCTCAACCCACCCCACCCCTACCACCCAACACACGTGTGTGCACTACTCCCATGCACTAGCACCCACTGCTCAACCCACCCTGCACCCACCTGAACTGAACCTTGGCAGCCATGGCAATGCAGCATTTCCTCCTATGCTGGTTCCCGCCCACTGGGTTGTTCCTGCCCAGTGTGGGTCCGGCCAGGCTGCAACTCCATACTCTGTGCCCCACTGTGGGCACAGAAATCTGCAGGGACCCATGCCTTCCCCCACCCCCCTCCAACATAGTGCGTGGGTTGAGAGTGAGGGGCAACAACAGGGCTGGGGGTGGGGGCTGGGGGTTCGGAGTGAGAGCACCAGCAGTGTCAGGGGCTGCAGGTCAGGAGTGAGGGGCACCAGCAGTGCTGGGAGGGATGGGAGACTATGGGTTGGAAGTGAGGGTCACGAACAGGGCCAGGGGTGACCCTGTTGGTGACCCTCACCAACAGGGTAGGGAGTGAGGGGCACCATCAGGGCTAGGAGGGGTAGGAGATTGTGGGTTGGGAGTGGGGCACTGGTAGAGATGGAGAACTGAGAGTTAGGAGTGAGAAGCACTGGCAGGGCTGTGGGGGTCAGGGATTTTTAAACAGACACCCATGATCCCTGCTTATGACTTGGTGGGTGTGTCTACACATGTGCTTTAATGTGCAGTAGCCTATTTTACTGAACTTTAAAGCATCATTTAAAAAATGTGTGAGTCCACTAATGGGCAGTAAAATAGATTAGTGCACATGAAGGGTCAATTAAAAACCATGCATATTTGTTACTGCACATTATTAATTTAATGCACATTAAGAAAAGCAACAAAAGGTCAGCCCACTGGGAGTGGCATAGCAGGAAGATACAGAAGAGGGACTGCAGGATGCTGGTTCAAAGTAGAAACTACTGATAAGGCCAACATTAACTGGTGACACCCCACTCCAGGATCCACAAGAATTGGAAAGGTACAATGGAGGAAGAGGAGAAGGGAGAGACTAATATAGAAATGGTTGAGGAAACTCCATAGGTCGGGAAAATGAAGATGGAGGGAAGTAGAATCTCTGTAATAGAGACTGCACATGAGAGAACTGGAGACGATATGGAAGGGGAGGAGAGAACAGCAATAAAAGGATCAAAAGACATGGAGATGGGGGAGGAGAAGAAAGAAGAAGGAGCCAGTCAACAGAAGTGGAGATGGAGAAAGGAAAAGAGCCAGAGAGACAGGCGGGGGAAAAGGAAGAAAGTGTAGGGACAAAAAGTCAGGAAAAAGAAACCTGATAAAGAAGGAGGAGAGCCAGAGTCAGAGCCAGAGAGCAGCTTCCTGCTATTAACTCCCCTGGTCTCTAGCTCAGGGTGGAAAGCAGAAACTGGGAAGTGGTGGGGAGATGGAAAAATGGAAACTTTCTTATCTGCAAAAGCTTGTAAGAGCAACAGGCATGTGAAGGGGATGAGGGGGACTAAACCATGATGAGCAGCAACACAGAGGATACTTAAAGGGACAGGTGCATTCAGTTTAACACAAGCACAATTTCACTGACTATAGTTTCAATTAATGCCAGGAGTGTCTTAAAGAAGGGAACAGGTGAAACCAATGTTATATCAAGTAAAGGCAGATGTAATCTGCCTACAAGAATGTGGTATACTGTGGGAGAGGGATTATAAACTTCTTGAGAAGAGGTGGAGATGGTGACCATCTTGGTGGTGAGGGACAAATGAAAACAAAGTGTCTGGAGTGGCAATACCATTCAAGAATTCAGAGGTAAAAGCACAGCAGGTGGAAGACATCATCAGTGGCAGACTGCAGTGAATGATATCAGCGGGGAATACAGAATTAGAAGTTTTCAGTGTATATGCATCACCAGAGTGGGAGGGGAGGAAGGCTCTTGCTTAGAAAGCCAGCAGTTTGTGGTTGGAGGGAGACCATGGATTATAGCAGGAGACTTCAACTGCATAATAGAAGCATGTAACAGAACAGAACAGAACAGGGGAAGGAGGAAGTGAAACTTGAGACAGGTCATCTAGATCCGTAACAAATAAATAATTAAAGAGTCACTAAGAGATGTGTGGGCAGGGGAGAAAGTTTTCACTAAAACTGACCCTAGGGAAAAGAAATAAAGAATTGACTTAGTGTTTGTATTAAAACAAAAAGAGATAAGGAAAAAATAAACCGTGTGTAGCATTTATTGATCACCAGATGCTGAAGGCAAAACTGAGTCTTGGTGTAACCAGTGCTCACTTGACGGCGTGCAACCAGGTACGTGGGGCTCTAGTCTTCACCTTCTGGGAACTTATTCATAACAGCCAATGTTGAACTTAATGTCTGCACCTGTATGCTAGGCCCCTGTTCTCACCCACCACAACTTGGATTTTATTTTATTTAAACTGGGAGGCTTCCACTGCTTAGGGTTTTCAGGTGAGACTAATGGCTGCTTCCTCGGGGCTCCTACCTCCCCCTTCACCCCAGCCATGCACCAACCAGATCTTACTATGTACATAGTTCAAAGTCCTGCTATATCAATTCTGTACTAATGTATTTATATCTAATTAATAAACTCAATAAAGTCTTATCATAATTTATAAAGAAAACCATATTACCAATAAACTCACGATTAGGTGTTTTCTGATACTGTTTCTCTATTCCTTATCATGTGCTTTTTCTAGGAATGCCATGGTCTGGGTCCTGCTCCGGAGTCCTGTCAGCCAATCAATTCTCCCAGTGACTGGAATTAGACTGCTCAGCGTCTATCCTCTTGTTGTGGTAGACTGCCCATGCCAGGCCACTCCTGGTCCCTTGGCCAGCCAATTTCCTTTTCCTGGCTCCTGAGTCTGTGGGGATCTTCCCTGGCTTGCCTGCTCTGATGCCGGTCTTCCCCAGCTTGGCTGCTCTGATGCCGGTCTTCCCTGGCTCACAGGCATGACTGCCTCTGCCAGTCTTCCCTGGCTTGCTTCCCCTAAGCTGTTTGTTGGTTTTCTTTTGAAGCTGGCTTGCTGCTTCTGGCCAAACCAGAAACAGCTGATTGCCCCCTCGCGCGCAGCAAGAAAACGCTTCTAAAGCATGCTGGAAACTGCATGGGCATTGTTGTCCACTGCTTATCTGACACTGCCCAAGCATCTGCCTGCCTGTGAGTAGCTCCCATGGCCCTTCTCAGGCCATCAATCTTCTTCTTGGCCCTTCTCAGGCCATCAATCTTCTTCTTCTCAACAGCTTTCTTTCTGCCAGTCCCCATTTGGGACTCTCTCAGAGCATGGGAGGGGCACTCCCACACTTGATAAGAGTCCGATAAGAGGAAGGGGAGTGCAGAAGTTAAAGGTGCAACTGTTGAGGAAATATGTCAAGCATACACAAGACAGTATGAGGGGCGGGCAACACTGAAGAAATATTTTAAGAGTATCAGAGAACGGTGGATGATGGTGAAGAAGGGGACAGGAGAATTCTTTAGGAAGGAAGGCTGAAGACCCATTGGGAAAAGAATGAAAAAGCTGAGAGAGCTACAAAGAAAGATGCAGGAGCTGCTAAAGGAAGCCACAGAAGGAAGACAGGTATGAGAAGAACTAGAAGAAACAAGGCAAGAGATGGAAAGCTTGTTTAAAAGAAAGATGAGAGACAATGTTTTTAGCATAAGTACCCTGGGTGGGAGAAAATGAAGAGTGGTTCTGATACTTTTTGGCCAGATTGAAGATGGCAAAAGAATTAAAAGTTGTGTAGGAAGAAGGTGGTAGCCAGGAGGAAAGCAGAAGGTGTTAGAGGCAACAGAAAGATTTTATGAAGAGCTGTGCCAGAAGAAGGAAATAAACAGGAAGAAGAAGAGATTGAAGAAAAAGTAGAGGAGGAGGAAGCAAAGATGATGAAAGAAAAGACAAGTTTAAAGGAAGTAGAGGAGTACTTAAAAACCTTCAAAAGAGGGAAATCACCAAGAGCAGATGGACTACTTATGAAATTCTATGAGAAGTTTTGGGTGAGGTAGACAGGGACGTAGAGGAAGTATTCGAGGAAATACAGGTTTCCCTCACTTTATGCGGATTCTGTATGTGCGAATTTGCTCTTATGCGATGACCCTTTTTATACCAAAAATTCATTATATGCGAGGTAAATTCACTCTTATGTGATCGGTGTGATGGAAGCCTGCAGTCAGCTGCTTTGTGCGGTGCATTGTGGGAGTGACGTGCACCTAAGTATAGTCTCCTGTGTGGATCTGTGCTCCTCGCTCATTGTCCACGACGTGTTTCTGTAGTTGCCATCCCCATTACGATAGTGCCCTGTGCTTGTGTGTACTGTTTGTTGGTGGTGAGTACAAAAATTGTCTTGTAAAAGTGGTAGAAACATGTCTGGGGATCAGTACTCAAGGTCTTGGAACCTATCCCTAGTTGTTACATTGTAAAGTAGGTTCCCTTTATGCGAATTCGAGTTAAGCACCGTTTTCCAGGAATGCGTGTAAAGTGAAGGAAACCTGTAGTGGAAACAGGGGAAGCAGCATACACGGCGGGGGGGAGCTACCAGGGCTCAGCACCCCCTGCATGGAGGGCAGCAGGTATGGCCGCAGGGCAGCCCAGCCACAGGATGCTGCAGCGGGGGGAAGAGTGTGCACACTCAGGTACATATGCAGCCAGGATCACAGCCCATGTGGTTGCCCAGCATGGCAGGTAAATTTCAATTTACTTTCTTTGTAAAGGGGAAGGGGTATGGGGGTGCAGATCGAGACCCCCACAGTGCAGGAGGGAGTGGGGCGGGGTAGGGTGAATGGAGCTCCAGCCAGGCTGGGTCATGGTGGGTCAATTGGAGCCTGGCAGTGCAGCCAGGGGCATGGGCGGGGGGGGAGGGGGAGGGCTCCTGCCGCTGCGTGCACCAAGGGAAGCCAAGGGGTAGGCATGTGCCCTCTCAATCTGTGTATGAGGTAAGGGTGGGCTGCCACTGCGGGCTGGGTTCTGCTCTGCCTCTGTGCCTCGCTGCCACTGCTTTGAGAGCAGTGCAAGTCCGATGCCAAGTGTATCCTGCCACTGGCAGCCCACCCTCATCCCATGCACAGATCCAGGGCACATGGCCCCCATGCCCTCCCAGGGTGCATGCCCCCTCCCAGACAAGCCACTCATGGCTCCATTCCATGCCTCACCCCAGCTGTGCAGGGCCAGCCCCTGCCCCAACTCCACTCCATCTCTCACCGCCATGGGATGCGGGGTGATTGAGGCCCCAGCGGTCAGGAAGAGAGTGGGGCCCAGGCAGGAGCAGGGGCTTAGGTGAGTGGGGCCCCAGCCAGGCCAGGTGGTGTGACAAGTGGAAGCCTAGGAGGCATGTGCCCCCCCAGCCTGTGTGCAGGGTGAAGGCGGCTGTTGCTGTGTGCTGCACTTTGCTCCCTGCTGCACGTGCCCCAGGAGCAGCCAATGCCACAGAATGGATCATGATTACATGATTACATATTTGAAGTGGTAGGAAAAATAGAGTTCCTAGAGCAATTTATGTTGGATAAGGTTATTGTATAGAGAAGCAGAGAATCAAGTCTAAATTAATGGGCATCTGAACAGGGCCTTTGAAATCCATTCAGGGGGGAGACAAGGGTGCCTCCTGTCACCACTACTATTGTGCGCAGCATGGAACCCAAAGAATAAGATGCCCAAAGAATAAGAAAAAACAAAGACATAAGCAGAGTAAAGATACTGGGAGAGGGAGAGGTCAAATGTGTATTATATATGGATGATATAAGTGTAGTCGTTAGAGACAGACCTTGGATGGGAATGGTGCTAAAGCATACATCAGAGTATGGAGACTACTCTGAGGGACTAAACTAAATAGATTGAAAAGCCCCATAACAGGAGTGGGGAACTTTAGGGACTTGGAGAAGTTGGGCCTTCAAATGGTAGAGAAAAAATCAGAGTGCTAGGGATCCAGATGGATGCCAAGAGGAATGGTAATACAGCATGGGAAGAGATGACAGTAAGAATATAGTGAATACTCTGGTTATGGTTGAGAAGGACACTGTCCTTTGCTAGAAAAGTGGCATTTTTTAAGAATGTGCTCCTGCTGATTATTCTACATACAAGAATTGTATTTTCCCAGAAGTTGTGGCAGATAGCAAAAGTACAGGGAGAAATGTGTGTGTTCTTCTGGAATGCCAAAAGACAAAGGGTGGCTAGATTTGAACTGTACAAAGAAAGAGAGATGGTGTGGGGGAGGAGGCTACCAGACTTGGCATTGTTCATCTATGTGAAATATGTAAGCATGATATTAGGTCCATGTGAAGAGGCTAGTATTCGTTTCAGTTTCGGATTAAGCCAATTCGGGGGCAGTGATTCAACCTGGTGATTCAGATCACTGTCCCGAATCGATTCGGAGATTCAGCTGCTGCTGAATTGGCCGAATCGGTCTTATCCGCTGCCCCCTCTCCCAGCCCCGTCAATGGCTGCCCCACCCAGCCCCAGCTTCTGGCTCTTTGAAAAAAAAAGCCCAGCATGCACCAGCTGCTACCAGGTGGGGGGGGAGATCCCCACTGCCCCACATGGTGTGGGGGGCTCTGCCATGAGCCCCCATCCCCCACCCACTCTCGCAGGCCCAGCTCTTAAAAAAGAAAAGCAAAAAAAACAAACCCCCAATCACTGGCTACTACCAGGCATGGTGGGGCGATCCCTGCTGCCCCACGCCATGTGGGGGCTCTGCCATGAGATCCCCAACCCCCACCCGCTCTCCCAGCCTCTCCCCACCATGGCTGCCCTGCCCAGCCCCAGCTCCTGATTCTTAAAAAAAC